>NC_092809.1:72109185-72134777 GCF_040954645.1 Diabrotica undecimpunctata | reverse complement strand
CGCGCTATCTCAGAGTTTATTTATGTCCGGGAAATTGGCAAACACTGAAGCCGAGATGGTAAGACTGAAAATAGACATCTTGGGGATGAGTGAAGTAAGATGGCCTGGATCAGGAGTACAAAAAACAAAACATGGATACATATACTATTCAGGTGGAACCAACCCAGAACATCAATATGGAACTGCTATATTAGTGTCGAACAAAATTGCTCAATCAGTCATAGACTTCATCCCTCTAAATGATAGAGTAGCAACGTTGAAATTACAAACACCTCACAGAAAACGAAATATTATTCAGGTATATGCTCCAACAAGTGACAACAAGTCAGACGAAGAAATCGAAAAATTTTATAACAACATAGATGAAATAATGAGACTGATAAAAAGAGGTGAGATAACGATGATCGTGGGTGACTTTAACGCTAAAATGCTGAAGGAGACCACATAGGAGCATACGGTCTAGGTACCAGAAATAATAGAGGAGATAGACTTGTACAATTCTGCGTAGAAAACAATCTGTTAATAGCCAATACCTGCTTCAAACAACATCCTAGAAGACTATACACATGGAAATCACCTGCAGACAGAAAAGACAGAATTGTTAGAAATCAAATTGACTTCATTTTGCTCAATAACACCTTTAAGAAGTACATACGATCTACGAAAACATACCCTGGAGCTGATATACATAGCGATCACAATCCAGTTATAATGAATTTTAGATTTAAAAGATTTCTCAAACTCAAAAAGAAAACAGTGACAAGAAAAATAGACATCTCACAACTGAAGAACCCTGTACAGAAAAAAGAAATAAGTATCAAGCTTGAGGAAGAAATAAAAACGATCGAAAACTTGGTACAGACAGACATTGAAGTAACATGGACTGCTCTAAAAACAAAAATAACAAAGCTACAAGAAGAAGACATCGGGTTCATAAAACACAACAAAAAACAAGAATGGATAACGCCAGAGATCATGGACCTCACGGACGTAAGACGGAAACATAAAACAAGCCCAATAGAATACAAGCGAATCAACAAAATCATTAGAAAAAAGTGCAGGGAGGCGAAAGAAAACTGGATGTCATCAAAATGCCTAGAAATCGAACAACTTCAGGAAAAATACACCTTTAATATTCATAAAAAAGTAAAAGAAATGACAGGTAGACACAAAAAGAGACAAGCAACAATATTAAAAAATGATAATAACGAAATAATTATGGGTACAGAAGACAAACTAGAGAGATGGAAAGAATACATACAAACTCTTTTTGACGACGATAGACCTTGTTCTCCACCATCCACAGATAACCGAATAAATGAAAAAGGCCCAGAAATAACCAAAGAAGAAGTGATTCACGCAGTAAAATTTCAGAAAGATGGAAAAGCCACCGGTCCAGACAATATCAATGTCGAAATACTAAAACTAATTGCAGATAACGAAAGTAAAAGCCTAGATTTAATAACAGCACTATTCAATAAGATATATGACACAGGTAAAATACCAACAGACTGGCTAAAATCAACATTCGTATCATTACCAAAAAAATCGAATTCCTCAGAATGCAATGATTATCGAATATTAAGCTTGATGTCTCATGTCCTTAAAACTTTTCTCAGAATTATCCATACACGAATTTACAAGAAGTGCGAGTTCCAGATAAGTGACACTCAATTCGGATTTCCAAACGGATTGGGAACACAAGAGGCTCTTTTTGCTTTAAATGTGTTAACGCAACGATGCAGAGACATGAATGTTTTATTGACTATCAAAAAGCATTTGACTGCGTTAACCATCAAAAGATGATCAAAATTCTGAGAACAACTGGAGTTGACGAACAAGACTTGCGAATTATCTCAGAACTATACTGGCACCAAACGGCAACAATTGAAATAGAGCACACAACATCCGAAGACATACAAATCCGACAAGGAGTGAGACAGGGTTGCGTCTTATCACCGCTACTGTTTAATTTGTATTTGGAGTCTATATTCAGAGAAGCATTAGACGAGGTCCAAGGCGGAATTAAGATTAACGGAATCAGTATAGACAACATCAGATATGCGGATGATACCGTCTTAATAGCAAGCAACGCACAAGAACTACAACATATAATAGATGCGGTAGTTCTCCACAGCGAAATGTTTGATTTCAATCTAAACGTTTCCAAAACTAAAACTTTAGTATTTTCCAAAACACCAATAAACGTACAGGTGTATGCCAAGGGTCAAATAATAGAAGAGGTAAATTCCATAAAATATTTGGGAGCAAATATAAATAGTCAGTGTAATCAAAAAAAAAAAAAAAAATCCTATCAAAAATCGAACAACCAAGGAAAACATTCATGAGCATGAAAACATTTTTTACAAGATCAGACCTTAGTCTCCAGCTTAGAATCCGAAAAAGTGAAAGTTGGACAATGGACTCTGAAATAGAAAAAAGAATAGATGCCTTTGAGATGTATATATACAGACGAATGTTGAGAATTCCTTTGGTACAAAGAGTTACTAATGTTGAGGTACTTCGTCGCATGTGTAAACAAAAAGAATTACTAAGAATAATCAAAGAGAGGAAAATGCAATACTTGGGTCATGTGTTAAGAGGCGAAAGATATGAATTACTTCAAGTTATCCTGGAAGGAGAAGTACAGGGCAAAAGATCAGTAGGGAGACGCCAGAACTCGTGGTTGAAAGACCTGAGGAGATGGTTCGACCGCTCATCCGCAGAGATCTTTCGCGCGGCAGTTTCCAAAACTACAACTGCCATTTGGATCGCCAACCTTCGAAAGGAGACGGCGCCATGGGAAGAAGAACAAAACATAAAATAGTATTCAATAATAGAAAAACATATTTTACGTACGCGCTTCACCTTTTAGAATAAAATCATTCTTTTAATGATGAATTTCAAATTCTTCACATCCAAAATAAAGGCCTTAAGCTAAATTTATTAGAATCTATGGAAATCAACAAATTAAAAAATACAGTCATAATTCTAAATGACCAACTTGAGACAAACAGTTCTCCACTCAACCTATTCAGATAAAGACCATAAAGTGTAAACACATACCAAAAATAGATCACTTGAGTAAGGCACGCTGCAGAAACTATATTATACAAATTTATAATAAATTTTGTGGAAGTCTTGAAAACAAGTTTTCAGTGTATTATTGTTATATAAAATGAATTTCCATCAAGTAACGGTCGAATCCATCACTTATTTAAGAAAGAAGTTCCCAAGGAGTATGTAAATATTTGAGCAGAAAATACGTATTGTAAAGTAAGCAATTATTTAGAAAGGACAGTTAAGATTTGATTCCACGTATACGGATATTAAACGTTGGTTTCAAACACTTAGAAATCTTCGGTTTTCTAAGTTTTTGTTTTTAAGCAATTTTATTGTTCAAACAAGTGTCAGAAGGACTGACAAAAAATGATAAAATTATTAATGTATTTATTAGGATGTGGCACCAATTAATGTGCTGTCAAGATGTGAGTGTATAGGCTAAAATGAAGAAAGCTTAAAAAGGACATCATTCGATAGATAGACAACATAAATTACTGAAAATATATATATTTACAGTAAGGTCTCTTTTTATGCGGCTTATTTTTATACGATTTTAAAGTTGTGTGGTTTGTATTTCATCCAAAAATTTCTATTAATAACTATTATAATTAAATATTAACTATTCACATCCAGATGTCAGTAAAGTGAGCGTTTGCAATTCGGGGATTCCCTTGTTACTTAATGTTCCTATTACATAATTGCGAGTTTCGTATTAACCCTCTACCGGTTAAGAGTGAATCGAGGCATGCATGATAAAAGTCAATGGTTATTACACGGAATAATATTTATTCCCAAAACTGCTAACAGTGCCTACAGACAGTACCTTCATTGTTATCTTGGTTCATAAGTAAAATCATTTTACCGTTTCGTTTCGTTTGCCGGAGCAGTTTAGTGAGAAGTTTCGTAGTGTTAAGATCGAAAATTATTTCTTGCTACAGTCCAATTTTCAAAAAAAATTATATAGTTTTTCGTATTGGATCTCGTCGTGATTTATAACGTTGAATAGTTAAGAATTCATTCTTTTAATATGATATGATAAGTGGAAGTGAAAAATAAAACTATGAAGTGTATAAAAACAGAAAAAGAAAAGCGTGCCTCAGAGCACTTACGACAGTTTAGATGGAGATTAGTGTCCTCTTTCTATTGTGTTTAGCTGCCTAATTGTGTCATTGTTTACAGTTCTATTGTGGCAGAAAATGGATTTTCGAAGCCGAAATAAAGTAAAGATCAGCGAAATGAGCGAAGGGGAACAATAGGCATTTATAGAATTGGTCGAATCAGATGTGGAAACGGATTTCAGTAGCGACGATGATGTGAACCATCCAGCTTTTGTGTTTGATGAAATATCCCCCGAGGATGAACAGTATATTTCACAGGTGGTTCGGCAAATAGATGAAGACGAAACTGCTTTCGTCAATTAAGCGGCCGACTTTTGATTGAACTTGACTGCAGTCGACGAAGCACTTCCATCAGCTTCGTCAACATTACTTCCTGAACAGAATGTTTCGCACGAAAAGGTTGTTACGGCAGAAGAAAAAGATCAATACGACGTGCCATCAACTTCAACACCGCGTTTCGAGAAACTGAAACGACCTCGTTTTCCATTGCCCGAAATCTAAATTGCTGGTCCATCAATTGTGCCTTCTGCTGGAGGTTTCACTGGTGCAGGTATGAAATGTTTTGACATAAGAGTATTGATGAGTTTCCTAAACTGGTATTATAACTTTTTCGCAGGTATTGAATCAATAGCTAAAACTTCGGCTGAGTTTTCCAAAATCGTATGGCGAAAACAGTCAATGCGTTTGCATGTCAATCAAGTAGCCTTCCGCGGTGACTCAAGTGTAGCATTGTCCATAAAAGAGCTCGAGACACCGATGGAACTACTTTAGTATTTTTTCACTAAGGAATTGGTTGACTTGATTGCATTTGAATCAAATCGAGCAGCTCGCCAAGCCGATATCAACACAAAATTCAATACTACCAGTGATGATATTTTTAGATATATTGGCATTCTTATTTACATGAGTGTTTACCGTTACCCCAATTTGGAAAGCTATTGGGGCCAAAACGCGTTTCAAGCAATAGCAAAGACAATGCCCAAAGGAAAATTCATGACGATAAAACAACATTTATCCTTTCGTGATAAAAGCACTCGAGTCAAGCAAGGCGAACCCGGCTACGATGCGTTGTTCCACATTCGAACATTGGTTGATATTCTAAACACTCGATTCGATTCCGTTCCGAAGACTGCTCGATTGTGCATCGACGAACAGATGTGCAGTACCAAAACAAAACATCATTTGCGCCAATACATGCCAAATAAACCACACAAGTGGGGTATCAAGCTGTTTGTTTTATGTGATACGAGTGGATTCACTTATCGGTTTGAGGTTTATAACGGTGCTGGCGACAATGTGATCCTACCGGGCCAGCCTGATTTTGGAGCCACATCCAACGTTGTTGTGCGATTGTCACAAACAATTCCAGACTTCGTTCATCACATCTTGTCTTTCGATCATTTTTATACATCAAAGCCTTTGTTGGTATTATTGTGAGCTCGAGGTACATATAGTTTGGGCACCATACGAGTTTCTCGTATTCCAAATTACAAGCTTCCGGTCGATAAAGATATAAAAGATGAGCTACGCGGCTATTCATGTGAATTTGTAGACTCTGCATTTGGTGTGGACATCAATACTGTCTTATGAAAAGATAACAAGTCAGTGCGATTGGCATCAACGTACGTTGGTATTGAACCATTCGTCAAATAAAACGAAGATCCAACCAAACATCCATCGAAAGCAGCTCGCTACGACCGAAAGGCTAAAGCATATTTGGATGTTGATTGTCCTTAAATGATAAGAGAATATAATAGTCACATGGGCGGCGTGGATTTGATCGACGGACTTATGGGCCGGTATCATATTAGAGCAAAATCACACGATGCAATCATCCGATTGTTTTACCTTTTCATTGACATGGCCGTAACTAATGAATACATACTGCATAAACGGATCCACGCGGGAAAGGTCAACAACTCAAGTAGTGTCTCGGCCAAAGAACGGGTATTGCAATTACCACAATTTCGTGAAGCAGTTGCCGCCTCTCTGGTAGCCTACCAAGAAAAACGGCCCGTTGGTCGTCCAAAACCATCAACATCGCGACCATCAACTTTCGTAGATCCACAGCCAGGTAGCTCGAGCGTTGGTCAAAACTCGAAACATACACTTCCTGAAGTGCGTTATGATGGTCAAGACCATTTCCCAATCTGGCTCGGCAAATAAGGTGGAAAGAGATGGTGCAAATTGTGCAAGAAGTCACAAACCCAGTATGTTTGCTCAAAATGCGATCTCCATTTATGCTGTTCCAACGCCAAAAACTGTTTTTTCGGTTACCACACTAAAAAATAATTCATTTCATTTATCTTTCGTCATTTATATTCATCCATTTATTATATTATTCTTTTATCCCTTAATAAACAACATTTTTATTGATAATTCTACCTTACTCTTGTCTTGTATACGTGCTCTTATATTCGGCCTGAACTGTCATGCGTGCCCTGAGGCACTGTTTTACCTTTTATCTACCTGACATATCTGGAAACGAGTAAGCCACCTCTGGATGATTTTTTTGTGGTTCTAATTATACTAGAAAAAAAATTATCATTCATTTTTTTCACGTTGAGAGTTTTGACTGTTAGAGGGTTAAAAGGTATAACCTGTTATTGTTTTAAAATAATTTTTCTCTCAGAAGTGCTTCGTTTTATAATAGGTTGTTTAAAATTTTGCTGATTCCAAGTTGCTGTATAATAAGCAGCACAGATTTCGGATTGAAAGATTTCAAGTGAGTGTCTCATCTCAATACTGTAACTCCCATTTTTTTCTTCTTTTTTTAATATTTTATTTGGCCCAATGGAGAAAATTGGAGAGAATTTAGAGAAAATTATGGGGACTATTGTGCCGATCAAGTATTTAACGCTGATGAAACGGGACTGTATTGGGAAAAAATGTCTATCTCTAACCGTACTTACATCGCAAAAGATGAAAAAACTGCAAGTGGACATAAAGCAAGTAGAGATCGAGTAACATTAGTACATACAGTAGAACCCCGATTATCCGTGCGAGCTTTTCCGGGCGGTGGATTCTCCGTGCCGCATATTAAATTGATCATCCGTGCGCGGTTTATCCGTGGATAACGGCCAGAGGTTGGTGGCGCCCATGAACGCTGAATAATGCACCGTGTGAACATTCATCGCTGAATAATGCAGCACCGTGTAAACATTCATCGCTGAATAATGCAGCACCGTGTAAACATTCATTTCGGGAATCCCCAAGTTTTCTCGTATTTTCGTCAACTGCTGACCGGTTCGTTAGTTGAACGTAAACAGGTGCACAAAATGCAGCACGGGTGCTAATGAAAAGCGTAAACGCAATGTTTTAACTATTGAGCAAAAAATGGAAATTTTGAAACAATTTGAAAATAAAATAAGTGTTGCTATGTTGGCTAAAACATATAATATTAGGAAAAAAACAGTTCGTGACATTGTGAAGAAAAAATCCGAATTACAGAGCTTTGTAGCTAAAGCGGACAGTGCAAAAGCAATTTCTGACAGGAAATCTCTAAAAGGGTCTACGTTTCGAGAACTTGATGATGCTATGACCAAGTGGTTCTTGCAGAGAAGATCAATGGGGGTTCCAATATCAGGACCTATGTGTGCTAGGCCAGCTGAAAAGTTTCACGAGCAGTTGAAAATTAAAGGCACTTTCTCGGCATCTTCTGGTTGGCTTTATAGATTTAAAAAACGTCATGGAATACGAGAATTAGCTGTTCAAGGGGAGAAATTAAGTGCTGATGATGTAGCTATGGTAGAATTTTGCTACGATTTTGAAAATCTTATAACGGAGCATGACCTAAAACCTGAGCAAGTGTATAATGCAGACGACACTGGGCTTTATTGGAAAGCAATGCCGAGAAGAACCATTGTTGCAGGCTCAAAAACTAGTGCACCAGGTTAGCTTTAATTCTTTTTACGTATAAAGTATTTTTCAAAATAATTGTTTAGGTTTCAAATCAAGCAAAGACCGTATAACAGTTTTATGCTGTGCTAATGCCTCAGGAACCCATAAGCTTAGGTTAGCCGTCATTGGAAAATCCAAAAATCCGAGGGCTTTTAAAAATATAAAAACACTGCCCGTTGATTATTATAATCAAAAGGCAGCTTGGATGGATCGTGTAATTTTTAAACAGTGGTTTTTCCAAAAATTTATACCTCAAGTTAGAACTTATCTACAAGAAAATAATCTTCCACCAAAGGCTGTACTGTTACTGGACAATGCGCCATCGCATCCTGATGTAGAGCAACTAAAATCAGCAGATGGGAACATATTCGTAGTATATTTTCCTCCGAATGTAACATCTATTGCCCAGCCAATGGACCAAGGTGTTATCGAGGCCATGAAAAGGCTTTACAGGAAAGACCTTATGCTTCAACTGTTGGGAGAGTGTGATATTGTGGGATTTTGGAAACGCCTAAATTTAAAAGAGGCAATTTATGCTGTAGCTCGGGCTTGGAGTGAAGTGAAGACAGATCATATTAAAAAATCATTTTATAAAATAATGACCTTAGAAGATATGGAAGATGAAGACGGTAATCACGTAAATGAAGGTGAGCTATCGGTCGAAAACATAGCATCTATAGCCTCACAAATCAAAGGTTTGGAAGAACCGAACAATAACGAAATACAGGAATGGATAGAATGTGATCGCCAAGAAACAGGGTATCAGATTATGAATGACGATTATCTTACAGAGAGTTCTGACACAAGTAGTGATGATGATGAGAATTGTACTGACAATGATTGCGTCATTAAGACAAGTCATCGGGAAGCAAGGGATGCAGTAAATGTACTTATTCAATATTTTGAAGAACAGCCTGGAGCTGATGACATTCATGTACTTCAACTTAAAAACATAAAGGAAATTAAAAAGTGTAGAAGTTACGAAGCTCAAAAACAAACCAAAATTAGTGATTTTTTTAAATGATTTTTTTTAAATATGTAATGTTTATTCATAGCATATACATTATGTAGAAATAATATTGTACGTACTTTTGTATGTATGTATGTACTTTTATTTTTTGTTACATGTATGTTGTATGTATCACGTTTCTGCTCTTCATTTGACACATGTATTTGTCTAAATAAATTATTAAAAAAATAAATTGAGGTCTTTGGATTATCCGTGTTTTCGATTATCCGGCGAAGGCTCGGTCCGGGCTGGCCCGGATAATGGAGGTTCTACTGTACTTTGTAGAAATACATGAGGAGATAGGATGTTGAAACCGCTCTTAATTAACAAATCTCTTAGCCATCCTGTTTTAAAAGGCAAAGATTTACTTTACAAGTCAAACAAGAAACAGCAGTTGATGTTAGAAAATTGATAGAAAAACATTATGATTTAAACTGGAAGAGTATTGAAGAATTAAGCTATTTTAAACACGTTTTAGAACGAGAAAACTTAGGAAAACATCCACCTGCAGACGAAGTTCATAAATATTTAGATTACAACAATACCAGTAAAATAAACAGGTTCCCCTGTTTTCCTGTTTATCGACAAAATATAAATAAATACACTACCGAGCATAAAATTAGGGTCACCCCGTAATTTGAATTTATTTTAGAAATTATTATTCTCTTTTAACTATTTTCGGTAGTGACATAGTTTATTAATGGATTTCTTGAAAAAAAAAATTGTTGTCGTTGTTGTTTCGACAAGCGTTTGAGATAAAAGGGCCATAAAAAAAGCCTAATTCCTAAAAATCGTTATCAGCACAGTTTTTGTTTCTATGGTTTTAACGTCAATTGTAAATTGTTTGTGTATTGTTATCACTGTCAGTGTATTGCAATGTGCATAAATTCTGTGGTGGCTGCAAGAATTGTGGCGGCGTTAGAAGATGGCCACGGTCAGCGCGAAACTGCGAGAAACGTTGGTGTAAGTCTCTAGAGTGTGCAACGAGTATGGCAACGGTACGAAGAGACCGGTCTGATTACTCGAAGACCTGGTTCAGGTCGAGGCAGGATTACAACAGCTAGAGATGACCGCTTTGTCGTTTCTAGTGCTTTGAGAAACCGAACGGTCAAGGCAGTTTCTCTTCGAAATCACCTGCAAGAAGTGAATGGACAGTTAGGAGACGACTTCATGCTGCTGGTTTATCTTCTCGAACTAGAGTAACTGGACCGCCGCTTTTCCGTGAACACCGAATTGCCAGATTGAATTTTGCACGAGAACACTTGGCTTGGACAATGCAGGATTGGAGTCGTGTATTGTTTTCCGATGAATCGAGATTCTGTCTTAAGGGCTCAGACAAACATGTAAGAGTGTGGCGACGTCCAGGCGAGAGATATGCTCAAGCATGTGTTGCCGAGCGTCTTCCATTTGGTGGAGGGTCAGTTATGGTATGGGGAGGCATATCGTTTGATGCTTGCACGGAGTTAGTCTTTATCGAGAATGGGACATTGACAGCGCATAGGTACCTGATACAGATTCTGGAAGACCATGTTTTAGCGTTTATGGTTATTCTTGGAGACGACGCAACATGTATGCATGATAATGCACGGCCCCACACTGCTAGGATAGTTACTGAGTATCTTGACGAGGTTCAAATCACACGATTTGTTTGGACTGCTCGCAGTCCAGATATCAATCTCATAGAACATGTTTGGGATGAGATGAAGAGACGTTTTCGGAGTCATGTGCCGGCCCCCAGAAATTCGAGAGAGCTTCGCGACATATTGGTGCAATAATGGAATAGTCTTTCGCAGAATGTGATCCAAAATCTGATCCAAAGCATGCCTCGTCGTTTGCAAGCTGTTACCACTGCCAGAGGAGGGAATACTCGCTACTGAAGTTCTTAAAATTTCTTTTTTTCAACAAAAAGCACATCAAATTAAAATTGTTCCTTTTCAATATATAGTATATCAAAGGAAAATTCTTCATTTCCATTATTTTTAATAAACTTTAAACGACAAAAACGTTGTTTTCTTTAAGCAATCCGTTAGTAAACTATATTATAACCGAAAATAGTTAAAACAGAATAATAATTTCTAAAATAAATTCAAATTACGGGGGGTGACTCTTATTTTAGGTTCGGTAGTGTATAAATAGTCACAAAAACGAATAGAAATATGGACCAGTTTTTTTTAAGCTTTTGTATAAATTTCTCTCATATATTCGAAGTAATTTATCATGCAGCCTATTTCTTTTAATTTCTGGAAACTTTTTTGTTTTTGTCTTGGTTTATTATCATTTTAGAAGGCTACGGAACGTATCCCTACTTTTTCAAGGCAAGCAATGTCTTTTGACGTGACAACGTCTTAAATTAGGTTGTGGCTCGGAGTCATTTAAGAAAAAGTGTAACGCCCGCTCACGTCTGTTACAGTGAGTCGCCGAACGAGAGAGAGGCCCGCCGGACCGGCGAATGCCTTGCGTCTCTCTCCCACTCAAACATGATCGGTCCGCTACGCGCGGCACTAGAGAATTAGGCGCGTTGAATCGCTAAAGTTGAAAATCGTTGAAAGTATCGTCAGCTGTGTCTGTAGTGAAAATGTGGAGTGCTTAGATTCGTCATTTACAACAACTACAACAATAAAGGTAAATAATTGTACACTAATATTTCATTATCGTAAACTATGATTGATTGATTAATTGTTAGATTGACACAAAAGTTGAGAAACTGAGTTTATAGGTTATGTCATACTATTGACAAATGTTGATAGTGTTAAGTAAATTATTAGTTTAAATCACTCTGCAATCAATCGTAATTCAGTCGATTGAGAAGAAACCGCGCGTATTGCTAGTCAAACATTTAAAATAACAAATTATAACCTCTCACTCAAATAGAAATTAGTTAAGTTTAAGTTTACATGTACAATGTTTTAGTAAACAAAATATATTTCTATAGTTAAAATTTGTGCAATTCTTATTTTCATTCAATTCCTTGTTCCTATTGTGCAATTTAATAATATTCATATCAATAAATATTCTACCGAGAAAAAGACGTTGTCACGTAAAATCTTCGCCCGTAAAACCGACTTTACAGGCAACCGATTTTTTTTGCAATTTTTTTATATGCGCTTTTCTGTGGAACGTATCCACCGCATAAAACGAGACCTTACTGTATTTCTAATGTTAAACAAGCAGATTATCTTCGTATTCTTTGTAATAAGGGACGGACATGATATTTTCAACACAGTTCTGAGATATTTAAATGAAACTAAATATTAATATTTTTTTTTATTAGGTACACATTCAAAACTTTTGTGAAGTACGGCTTTGTTTAATAACTGCAAAACCGGTGACATAATCCTTGACCACTGGAAAATTTGATAAAACCGCTTGATATCCCAGAATTCATAAATTTAAAAATAAAACCACTAGCAATAATAAACATATAAACCTTGACTCATTTAAACTATCTAGGAGCAACTACTAAAGTTTTACTTATTTAGATATCAAGTATAATTAACATATCTCTGTTTTTAACCATTTTATTAACATTGTAATAGAAATAATGGACAGTTGTCCAATTAAAGAAAAAACACTTAATCGGTACTAGCGTATTGTGTTAATGTGTTTGCAAACATTTTGGATCGAAATAATACAAAAGTAAAATTTCGATCCTATAGATTATGTTTGTCTGTCCGTCCGTCCGTCTGACCTATCTTAAATTCACAAAACTATGTGCCGAATCGGAATCCATTATCAGTTTTTCTCTATCTATTAAATTGTTTATTAATGTTATTATGGCAAAAATTGTCAAAACGGAACTACTTCCGGCTTCGAGAAAATTAATAAAAACTGTATAGCGCGCAATCGAAGATAGATACACTTATTTAAACGTCCACAAGGAAACTAAGTTCCTGTAGCTGGATGTATATCATGTATCACAAAAAATTTATTTAAAATCCTTTATAAAAGGTATATAATTAAAACACCCCATCGGGCTATATCACAAAACGTTTTCGGAATCTATAGTCCATCATCAGTATGTCCTTAAAGTATATAACCACCTTATTTAAAGAGAACGTGAAATTTAACTTTTGACCAAGGTTAATACAAAATGTGGTTAATACTTACTAGGTGTACACGTTTTGAGCCACTAAATATTTGGGTAAAAACCCGTTAAATTTTATTAGTTTAAATTTAGGTTACATTATTCGATCTTATATGTTAAGATGTTATAGTTACCAGTGAAATTGATAACATGGCAACGTAAGACTCAACCTAAGGTTGCCGGTCCTGAGACAAAGTATCTACGAGGAGTTGTTGATAGCAACTGATTGAAAAGACAATATTGACATGTTAGGACGGAAGTCGGAACAAAGCAGTCAGTGTAACTTAAGGTATTTATCTTAATATGACAGAAGCCAGCAATATTTAAAAGTTGAATAGGTTAAAATTATAATAATATAACAATAGCAACCATCAGTGTTGTAGTTTGAACTGTGAATTTGTCCTAAATTTATGTTAAGAACATTAAAAACAATTTGTTTTATTAATTAATGTAGGTGGAGTGAAGTGAGGTGAAATTTTGTGGGTATTGATAGGCAACGAACTATACATAAGTCTAAATTAAGTGGTTGTAAACTAACGATTTTAACAAAAGACCCTTTATGTTTGGCAACATTTGGTACCTAGAAAATGAAAAAATAGACATATGTGGGAAGTTGGGTTCTTTAAACTTTATTGTTGGGGAGTGAAATAGTAAATGATGTATTTGAAAGTGCTATTGAGATGAAATGTAAATAGAATAAAATATTTTTGTAATGTAATATTCATGTGGTACTTAACTTATAACTTAAGCATGGAACGCCTCTATGTTAAAAAGCAACATTTGGTACCTGGTAAATATAAAAATAAATATAAGGTTGAATGCTCGAATAAATGAACTTTGATCAGATAAAAGGCATATATCGAGCACAGTTTAATTAAATCTTGCCCAAGTACTTTCGATCCCTAGATCATCTTCAGGGGCATCTGAAATAAGCCAAGAAACGTTTTTTAAAACCAAAGAAATTGATTAACTTCGATAAAAACTCGAAGTTTATGGTTGAAAAAAGGTTTTTATGTGATTAATGTTATTAGACTTACTTCGTCAATTGTGGCCTATCCGGCAAGAACAAGATGTCATAAACATATAAATGTACATTACACTACAATACAAATGGACAAACAAACACTTTAAAATAATTTAAGGAAGCCTACATTACTTGAAGAAGCCGGAGACGGAATGGCTCCTGATCTAACGGAAATGTTGGGGTGACATGTGACAAATGACAACTTGGATGAGCAGTCACAATCATAGATATGTGATCTGCACCTTTTACAATTCTATGAAACTAAGTATTGACCAAAAGTCCAACTGACACTACTATAGGAGGTCACTGATGAAATATAAAATTATATAGAATATTTATTAAGTAGATTGAATAATCCAGATCTCACATTCAAACATGTCTGTAATAATTAAGGTGTTAGTTTGAGAGCAACTGAAATAGACGAAAAGTAAGAATGCAAGAAGCGGACTAAACAATATGTTAGACAGTGGGTAGTTGACTACAATAAAATGGTCTACCAAGCACTATCTGTAATGTAGAAAGGAAGAGATCTGACTATGTAATTAAAATACTAATAATTGAAAATCAAAATGGAAAGCAAAGTATATAAATAGGGTGTAATCCAAGTAGTTCAGTTGAACCCACAGTCAATGGTATAACTATAAAATTACTATGGATGTGCTCAGTGCAGGAAGTCTAAACAGTCGAGCTGGGTCCCCCACGAGGTGAAGCTGTAATAAAGTTTTTAAAAATAGGTTTAAATTTAGTACAATTTAAATTAATTTGAGTATTAAGACAGTGAGAGTTTTCATTTGTTTCCCTTGTAATTTCCAAATCTTCCAATAAATCCAACTCCATATAGTTTTTCTTTCTACTAATGTCATGTAAGATAGATGAACCAGTGTTGATGTTAAAATTGTGTTTACTGGATAATAAGTGTTGACCAAAACTTGAAGAGTTTGGTCTTTTCAAATGTTCTGAAACTCTAGTGGATAACTTTCTAATGGTTCTACCTACATAAGAGGCATCACAATCATCACATTTTAATTTGTAAATACCACTTTTGTCAAGTGTGTTCATCCTATCTTTGGTGTTGATTAAGAAGGAACCTAAGGTGTTGTGTGACTTGAAGGAAATTTTGATGTTATCGATTGTAGAAGTAAAAAGTTTAGATATTTTATTGGAAATGCTGCTAATGTAGGTGAAGGAGAAATATCTGGTGTTATTTGAAGCAGTAGGTTGAAGAAAACATTGTGATGAATATGCAAGCTTTTCTGCAATTTTTAGTTTAGCTCTATTTAGAAGCTTATAGATAATGTTAGGATCATAACCATTATTGAAAGCAATTTGTTTAAGAGTATTGAGTTCTGAATTAAAATTATCATTAGAAAGTGGAAATTTGAGTAACCTATAAATGTAACTGTTGAAAGCAGCCATTTTATGTTGGGTTGGATGATTAGATGTATCATGTATAACATGATCTGTTTGGGTAGGTTTTCTGTAAATATTGTACTCTAAAGAATCTTTATTACGGGAAATAGTCATATCCAAGAAGTTCAACTTTTTATCAGATTCTGGTTCCAGAGTAAAAGAGATGTTGGGATGGAGGTTATTAAGATCATCCAGAATCTGTAAAGCATCATCTTGGGTTCCCTGTATGAGAGCTATACAATCATCAACATACCTTGACCAAAAAACTATTTTGTTGTTGTTGTTAACAAACTTCTGTTCTAAGCTGTCTAAGAAAATGTCAGCCAGAAAAGGTGATAGTGGAGATCCCATTGCTAAACCTGTTGGTTGTTTATATATTTTTTGATTGAATTGAAAGAAGTCCTGATCCAGACAGAATTTAAGTATAGTTAAGATGTGTCAGTTGGACTTTTGGTCAATACTTAGTTTCATAGAATTGTAAAAGGTGCAGATCACATATCTATGATTGTGACTGCTCATCCAAGTTGTCATTTGTCACATGTCACCTCAACATTTCCGTTAGATCAGGAGCCATTCCGTCTCCGGCTTCTTCAAGTAATGTAGGCTTCCTTAAATTATTTTAAAGTGTTTGTTTGTCCATTTGTATTGTAGTGTAATGTACATTTATATGTTTATGACATCTTGTTCTTGCCGGATAGGCCACAATTGACGAAGTAAGTCTAATAACATTAATCACATAAAAACCTTTTTTCAACCATAAACTTCGAGTTTTTATCGAAGTTAATCAATTTCTTTGGTTTTAAAAAACGTTTCTTGGCTTATTTCAGATGCCCCTGAAGATGATCTAGGGATCGAAAGTACTTGGGCAAGATTTAATTAAACTGTGCTCGATATATGCCTTTTATCTGATCAAAGTTCATTTATTCGAGCATTCAACCTTATATTTATTTATTGACTATGGCAGTCTTGGTTGATACTTATAGAAGACTATCCTGCAAGAGAATGATCATATTCTTGAACATTTGGTTCGTTAGACAGTGCATTTCACATCAAGTCACTCCTACTTTTGCTAAGGTCAAAACATCAAAAAATGTACCCGATAAAGAAAAACAGATTCTGGAGAAAAAGATCCTGAAAAGAGAACTTAAGAAGCACTATACCAAACTTCACCATATTAACGTCAATCTTAAAATTACTTATGATCAAATTTTGCAACAACATCCTTGGTTTCTAGTCAACGACTCCTTTAACAACATAGAAGATGAGGTCTCTCGCTTACAATCCACTAAGAAGAGAAATCTTACCAACAAATTAAACCGTTTGATTTTGCAAAAACAACAGAGAAGCACCTCAACACTTATGCATAAGTTTTCAGATCACCAATTTCATCCTAGAGTCTTAAATCTAAGTAACACTAACTTTTCAGAGGATGAACTGTATTTTTTAGGATTAGGCCTTAAGTTTTCTTGTCAGAATTTTAGGTTAAGTGACTCAGTGCTGGGAGGATTTGCAGTAGAGCTGGACACTCTAATAGAAGGTATGACTAACAATGCTGATACTAAACAATATTTGAGAAACTCTTGCATTAGCTTACTTCAACAACAACAATGTAAGTACAAACGCAATTTTCATAGAAATCACCATAATTTTAAACAACAAAAGGATTTGCTAAAAACAATTAAACAAAAAATTGATAGAGATTCTCTTGTACTCAGCAAGGCTGATAAGGGTAATTGTGTTGTAATCTTAGAACAAACTCAATACATAGAGAAAGTAGAATCTTTTCTTTCAGATAACAGTTTTGTAGTTTTGGAAAAAAATCCACTTAACACCTTTATTAATAAAACAAAAGCAATGGTCAAATTGTTTAATGATACTATTACTAAATATAACAACAGAAAGTTAATTGTATCTAATCCTATAACACCTAGGTTATATGGACTTCCTAAAATCCATAAACACAATTGTCCCATAAGGCCTGTAGTAAGTTTTTGTAACACTCCAGTTTCTATTTTATCAGAGTTTATTTACAACACAATTCAGTCTATCACTAATTTTAAACCTAAGTTCTCCATCAAAAATTCTTTAGATCTAATAGAACGGTTAAATAACATTAGGATAGAAGAGGGTTTTTATTTAGTTTCTTTTGATGTTTCCAATCTGTTTACTTCTGTACCAAGAGATGAAACATTACCTTTAGTACATAATCTTCTAGACAATTGCAACATATCGGCAAAAGACAAAGATGCTGTCTTAACTATACTTAAATTCTATCTGGATCAGGACTTCTTTCAATTCAATCAAAAAATATATAAACAACCAACAGGTTTAGCAATGGGATCTCCACTATCACCTTTTCTGGCTGACATTTTCTTAGACAGCTTAGAACAGAAGTTTGTTAACAACAACAACAAAATAGTTTTTTGGTCAAGGTATGTTGATGATTGTATAGCTCTCATACAGGGAACCCAAGATGATGCTTTACAGATTCTGGATGATCTTAATAACCTCCATCCCAACATCTCTTTTACTCTGGAACCAGAATCTGATAAAAAGTTGAACTTCTTGGATATGACTATTTCCCGTAATAAAGATTCTTTAGAGTACAATATTTACAGAAAACCTACCCAAACAGATCATGTTATACATGATACATCTAATCATCCAACCCAACATAAAATGGCTGCTTTCAACAGTTACATTTATAGGTTACTCAAATTTCCACTTTCTAATGATAATTTTAATTCAGAACTCAATACTCTTAAACAAATTGCTTTCAATAATGGTTATGATCCTAACATTATCTATAAGCTTCTAAATAGAGCTAAACTAAAAATTGCAGAAAAGCTTGCATATTCATCACAATGTTTTCTTCAACCTACTGCTTCAAATAACACCAGATATTTCTCCTTCACCTACATTAGCAGCATTTCCAATAAAATATCTAAACTTTTTACTTCTACAATCGATAACATCAAAATTTCCTTCAAGTCACACAACACCTTAGGTTCCTTCTTAATCAACACCAAAGATAGGATGAACACACTTGACAAAAGTGGTATTTACAAATTAAAATGTGATGATTGTGATGCCTCTTATGTAGGTAGAACCATTAGAAAGTTATCCACTAGAGTTTCAGAACATTTGAAAAGACCAAACTCTTCAAGTTTTGGTCAACACTTATTATCCAGTAAACACAATTTTAACATCAACACTGGTTCATCTATCTTACATGACATTAGTAGAAAGAAAAACTATATGGAGTTGGATTTATTGGAAGATTTGGAAATTACAAGGGAAACAAATGAAAACTCTCACTGTCTTAATACTCAAATTAATTTAAATTGTACTAAATTTAAACCTATTTTTAAAAACTTTATTACAGCTTCACCTCGTGGGGGACCCAGCTCGACTGTTTAGACTTCCTGCACTGAGCACATCCATAGTAATTTTATAGTTATACCATTGACTGTGGGTTCAACTGAACTACTTGGATTACACCCTATTTATATACTTTGCTTTCCATTTTGATTTTCAATTATTAGTATTTTAATTACATAGTCAGATCTCTTCCTTTCTACATTACAGATAGTGCTTGGTAGACCATTTTATTGTAGTCAACCACCCACTGTCTAACATATTGTTTAGTCCGCTTCTTGCATTCTTACTTTTCGTCTATTTCAGTTGCTCTCAAACTAACACCTTAATTATTACAGACATGTTTGAATGTGAGATCTGGATTATTCAATCTACTTAATAAATATTCTATATAATTTTATATTTCATCAGTGACCTCCTATAGTAGTGTCAGTTGGACTTTTGGTCAATACTTAGTTTCATAGAATTGTAAAAGGTGCAGATCACATATCTATGATTGTGACTGCTCATCCAAGTTGTCATTTGTCACATGTCACCCCAACATTTCCGTTAGATCAGGAGCCATTCCGTCTCCGGCTTCTTCAAGTAATGTAGGCTTCCTTAAATTATTTTAAAGTGTTTGTTTGTCCATTTGTATTGTAGTGTAATGTACATTTATATGTTTATGACATCTTGTTCTTGCCGGATAGGCCACAATTGACGAAGTAAGTCTAATAACATTAATCACATAAAAACCTTTTTTCAACCATAAACTTCGAGTTTTTATCGAAGTTAATCAATTTCTTTGGTTTTAAAAAACGTTTCTTGGCTTATTTCAGATGCCCCTGAAGATGATCTAGGGATCGAAAGTACTTGGGCAAGATTTAATTAAACTGTGCTCGATATATGCCTTTTATCTGATCAAAAAAAATATAAAAATGTTTAAGTTACAAGTTCATGAACAGAAATAACTGATTCGGTATTAAAGAATAAAGTTGGTTGGATGTTTTTGTGTGTTAATAAATAATATAAGACAAACAGAAAATTGATGGCTGGAAGGTGGTTTTGTAATGTATTGTTCATGCATGACTCAACTTATAACTTAAGAAGAAAAGGCCTTATATGTTAAAAAGCAACACATGGTACCTGGGAAATATAAAAAAAGATAAGTTATAAGTTCGTGAGCTTAAGGTGGACTCCATAGATAAAGTTAATAGACTTTTTATTTACAAGATATGTAAAAACTGCAAAAGTAGATGGGTTGTAGGTGGCTCTGTTAAATTTAAGTAAAAATATGTGATGTTTTAATATTGTTGTGAGAAGAGAAAAGACTCTATAGACAGAGATCCGAAACCAAACCCTGAGGGAAATATGTGGATAAGTAAAATAAGATGTGGTATAAAAAAGGAATGAAAAGGTGATGATCTAGTTAAGCAGATATGTGGAGGTTGCTGTATATTGTGAATTAACTCTGAGATAGCGCGTTGAAAAATTGTGTGGTGTGTAATTATATTAATTGATGTAGGAGGTTCTACCAGTCTACATATACAGTATGTCAGTTTTTTTGCCATGCTTTAACTGAAGGAATGCACTCTGCCCCAGGAGCTTTGTTTTCTTTCAATTTTTGTATAGCTTGGATGACTTCTACTCTGTTTGGATGTTATCTTTCTCTCTTTCGTCGTCAATGTGCTCGAGTTGGATTTTTAATTCGTAGAGCCCTGTCTCACCTCTTATATTTAGCCTTTCCTCGAAGTTTTCTGCCCATCTTTCTAGTATCTGGTCCTGATCACCAATGATCTCCCCTGTTCTATTTCTAACGATTAATAATCTAGGTTTGAATTCTTTCCTGTTCTGGTTAATCCTCTTGTGCCTTATAGTTCTCTAGTTCTTTTAATTGGCTCTCTATATGCTCTTTCTTCTTTTTTTAAGTATTCGTTTTTCTTCTCGTCTCAACTGCCAATACTCTTCCTCTATTTGTCTCGTTCTTCGCCCTTGGATATCTGAGCCTGATCTCTATATGCCTGATTTTTTCTTTGCGTTGCTTGTGCGCATTCCTCATCGTATAAGTCTGACTTTAATTTTTACGTTTTTGCTTTCGGATAACTTCAGTTGCCACTTCTTCCAATATGACTCTACACTGCCTCCAATAGTTGTTAATATCTTCAACTATAACATCCGTGCAGCCTTCCAGCTTGCTTTCGAGACTTTCCTCGAATCTCTTAGCTATCTCAGGGTTCTTCAACGCTTCTACTTTAAACCTTTCCTCTTTAACTCCTTTTTCTTTCTTTAAATCAAAGATTCTAGCTCTTAGTTTAGCTTGTAGTAGGTAATTGTCCGTGTCTATGTTCGCCCCGCGTCTTGCATGTACGTCTATCATGTCGCTGAAGTGTCTTGCGTCAACCACTACATGGTCGATTTGGTTTACTGTATTTCCATCTGGACTTCTCCATGTTCCCTTATGTATATCTTTGTGCCTGAAACATGTGCTGGCAATCACCATGTTCATTGAGGATGCTAAGTGTAATAGTCGGTATTCCAAATTCTGTCATAATTAGCGACTCTCGCAGTGCATTACATACTATAAAACAGTTATATACAAGTAATCCCATAGGTATGTTAATAAAAGAACAATTACATTTGCTAAACAACTCGAGGCAGCAAGTACGATTTATATGGGTTCCATCAATCCATCAGACATTGGACTTCAAGGAAACGAACAAGCAGATTTTCATGCCAGGGAAGCAATACACAGTGTTAGTGAACTTAGTGCCTATTTCCGACAACAAATCGTTCCTTGAAAAAATGACAAATGAATGGATAAACGAATGGAATCACAATCAACTCTACATATCATAAAGCCCTCAACCGAATCTTAGTGCGGGATAAATTTAAATCGCCAGCTGTTTATTAACCTCTGTTAACACTCACTACCAATAATTTTTGACGAATTCTGTAGTTTTGCTTTTTGAAATTTTTATTACCCTGACCGATACTATCGTACAGAAGTAATACAGTTTTATAATTAAGATTTATTATTGTTGAAATTTAGACATAATATTATGACACAGAGAGTCAGGGTTGTACACCTGTCACAGGGACACGCTGTACGATAAACACACTAGCAATAGACATTTTAATATTTTAATTAAGCACGTACAGTACCGTCGTGGTAGTACACAAGATACCAATCGTAAAGAAGAAAAAACTAAATTAATAGTAGTTATAATAATTCAGCAATTAATAATCGAGATATATATCTTGAAAGTTGTGCTGGTATGAGAAAAACTCGATGTCCGGAGGCGAATCGTTTAATTTTTTTCTTAATAGAAAAACAGTCCGAGCTGAAGACCTCCTTCGGTGAATTTAATTTATGAAAATGGCAACTACAATGGTACGTTACGATAAATTCGTAAGTGTTTTTAAAATGGTCGTGTAACAACCTGCGTGCGACATGATTGATACGATTCGGACTCATAAAATATTAGAATATGTCCCCAATTAAGTGTCGTTTATTAAGATACACTTCCTTCGGAATGCCATATATTAAAAAGCAACTTGTTAAAATAATGGTGACTAGTTAATTAAACCCAATAAAAAGTCATGTAGGAAAGCGTTTTTGAAACTCCCACAATGTAAGGTAAGCGGGAGATGTTAAACATTAAACAATAATTTTATAATGTCTCAAAATTCTTTTGAAAACTAAATCTAAAACCTGTGTTCCTAATGATTTACATAAATATTATACAGTTACACATGATTTATAGCTGTTTCACAAGAACTCACAAACACCTGCATCGACCAGAAGCCCAAAAAGCGAATTTCTTTCTACATTCTTTAAATATATATGAGCAATTCCAATACTTTTCACCCACTTTTGTGGGAGGGGTCTTCGGATTTGCTTCAAATTATAGTATGTTATTATACCTTATGAAATAAGACCACAGTTTAAATTTCAGCCCTCTAGGTACACTAGGGCCCGAGAAATCCCTTCTCAAAGGCCCAAAAAAGGCCCTTTTTAACCTATATTCAAAAAGCTATATCTCGATGTCCTATAAACCGATTTTAATTTAGAATAGCTCACTTTTTTTGTTATAACGTCTGCTATTTACAAAACAATTTTCAAAATTCTAGATCCCAAGATCCATTGTCGGGGACTAAATTAGTGCAGACGAAATTTAAAGATTTTGGTTATTTTTAAAAAATCATAAATAGTGAATTGGTAATTAGAAATACTTTTGATAGGATAGGATTTGAAAGGATTTTTTATTACCTTTAAAATGAGACTTGGTAAATTAAAATTTATTAAGTAGATTTAGAGTTAGAGCTGTTTGAAATTGATCAATTTCGTGAAAATCACGTTTTTTCGAATTTTCAAGCTAGCAGCAAAAAAATCTTTGAACTTTTAGAGTAACGAAACTTGTGTGATGATAGTTCTTCATATGTACAACACCCTGTAACTCTTTATTTTTTGTGTTTTAGCCATTATTGACCTTATCTAACTGCTTCAAATATTGGAAAAATCGAGTATTATGCATCTAAAGTAAGCCAAAGTACTCGGCAGTTTTGGCATTCTTGAATCAATTTT
This sequence comes from Diabrotica undecimpunctata, assembly GCF_040954645.1. Taxonomy (NCBI): domain Eukaryota; kingdom Metazoa; phylum Arthropoda; class Insecta; order Coleoptera; family Chrysomelidae; genus Diabrotica; species Diabrotica undecimpunctata. The sequence continues at coordinate 72,111,227 of NC_092809.1, read as the reverse complement.
ATAATACTAACTCCTTTTTCTCAATATAGGTAATAAAAGTACTTACCAAGAGCTTTAACTTAAGTGATGGTAGAATTCTCTGGGTGCTCGAGCGGCTCGAGCGCCGAGCGGCCAAGAGTGTAAGGATTAATGCTAGTACGAATTCGTGCACGCATGTGTGCACAAATATTTTTTCTCTAATAATTTTTGGAATTCTAATAAATATAATAAGCTTACAATAGAGTTTTACCGTATTATTTTACAAAAATCGCTGAAAAAAATAATAAATTATAGTATATGAATTGAACCTGGCAGTAATAGTTACAAATTTGACACTGCCTAAAAAACTGTTTGAATCGCCAATAGGAAATGATTTTAATTATCAACGAAAATTTTTAAATTGAAAAAATATCACTATCTATTAGGATAATGTAAATATGCCGAGTGGAACAGTAGATGCATTATGCTTTAGTATATAGCATTAGTATATGCTTTAGTATATAGCATTTATGCTTTAGTTCACATTGGAAAACTTTTTATCAAAGTTTTTTATCATAAATGTTTATTCTTAAAACGAACAGTAAAACGAAAATTTTTAAACTTAATTAGAATATAAGAATATTTATATCGTATACAGTTATATATATATATATATATATATATATATATATATATATATATATATATATATATATATATTATTTAAGTACTTACTTATAAGGTTCTAACTGCAATGGAAATGAAATAATTATGCAGCGGCTATGCGGCGCAGTGCAATGCCAACTTAACTTTAAAAAAATCATCTAATGTATAATTGGAACGATACATAATAATTGTTATTGACAACCGAAAACAACTGCCACAGTCTGTGTCGAAATTTGTGAAGAAAGGCCCTTGTGGTTTCATCATTAAGCATATAATATGGTACAAAATATATTATATATTAAACAAGTAACAAAGACAACGTTTGCCTTTCCGCGCATTCTTAATTCTTGCGCATGCTCGTGTAGTATGTTTTTTTCCTTGTCACTAATGTCACTCACTATAAATTTGTTACAACGTTACATTACAAGTTATCGTTTAATATTCTTCTTTACTTTTCTCGTCCGAGGTTTTATAGTCTGATATCGCCATTATTATCATCCTTTCTTATTGACATCGATATATATTTTTTATGTATATACACATCTTAAGATTCAATCTTTAAATATCACGTTGTACAAACGGTGTTTGAGTAGATTCAGAGTTCGAGCTGTTTGAAATTGATCATTTTCGTGAAAATCGCGTTTTTCGAATTTTCAAGCTAGCAGCAAAAAAATCTTTGAACTTTTAGAGTAACGAATCTTTGTGTGACGATAGTTCTTCATAAGTGCAACAGCCTGTAACTCTTTATTTTTTGTGTTTTAGCCATTATTGATCTTATCTAACTGCTTCAAAAATTGTAAAAGTCGAGTATTATGCATCTAAAGTAATCCAAAGTACTCGGCAGTTTTGACATTCTTGAATCCATTTCATAATACTAACTCCTTTTTCTCAATATAGATAATAAAAGTACTTACCAAGAGCTTTAATTTAAGTGATGGTAGAATTCTCTGGGTGCTCGAAAACCAAAGTTTGAATTGTTGAAACGTTTTTTTATAATTCAGGGTATTAAATCTGTGAAAAGTCGTTTTTGCCTATTAGTAAGTTTATGTAAAATTTTGAACAACTTTGATTTTGTAGCATACAGAAAACTTCTTTATTATCGAATGAAAGGAATACATATTTAATTTTAAAATATTTTATTACCTATTACTATAATATGTTCTTAAAAAATAATACAAGAATTTAGTTAAATTAAATTAAATTTATGTAAAAAATAATACGAGAAGTATTTTGATTTCCTGTGAAACTTTGAATTTACATATTTAACCAGAATATTTCATTGGTAAAAATTCGTTAATTACTTTTTATCTTTATTTTATGTTTATTTTTATTTCATATAAAAAGTTTATATTTAATCATTAGAACTATTGTAAATCTACATCAATAATTTTTTGTTCTTCAGACTCTGAGATAGCGCG
>NC_092809.1:72013734-72109085 GCF_040954645.1 Diabrotica undecimpunctata | reverse complement strand
ATTAAGTCAAAATAATCATTTAGGTTGTAAACGCATAATTGGATCAAGCATGCTTTTAATTTATTTTTGAATTTTTGAATATTATTTTCATTTCTTATATTAAGTGGCAAACAATTGTAAAATTTAGATCCTGCAAAGTCAGGGCTAGTTTCAAAGAGAGTTGTGGAGTGTTTACACACGCTTATCTACCTCAAGTGTCTTGTCGGGTAATTATGAAAGTCAGAGTTGAGGGTAAAATTTTGAAATTTAGTTTTCACGTGAATAATATACTTATAAATATATACAGCATGAAAAGTCAACAGTCTGTGTTCAATAAAATATTTACGACATGATTGTCTATTATCAATATTGAATATCAATCTAAGAATTCTCTTTTGAGTTATAAAAACTCTAAAAGAGTTTCTAGAGTTTCCCCACAAGACAACATTATAGGCCATATATGAATAAACCAATGCATAATACACACTTATCAATTGATTGTTGTTAAATAGAGTTTTCAACTGAAGGATCGTATAGTAACCCTTATTCATTGTTTTGCAGACTTTAGTGACATTTTCATATATATATATATATATATATATATATATATATATATATATATATATATATATCTATATATATACAATAACATATATATATATATATATATATATATATATATATATATATATATATATATCTATATATATACATATATATATATATATATATATATATATATATATATATATATATATATATATATATATATATATATATATATATATGTTATTGTGATATTTAAAGTCTTGGTGCGCCAAGCAATAATTAGCTAATTAATTTTTTTGATTAATTAAAATTATTTAAATGATATGATTATGACTCTATCACAATTTTTAATTCTTTTATCTCAGGGTTAAATTCGTGCTTCAATATCTATGCTATTACATGTGAAAGGTAAGGTCCAGAGAATACCGGAATAATAAAAAAAAACACATATGATCTAACACTATATATTGAAATAAAAATAATGAAATAATTCACACTCAAAAGTTTTCAATAAACAAATCTCATATAAGGATTCTCAAAATTTTGTTCTCCGTACGTGAACAATCAAAATTTATGGTACAAACAATATTAATTGAAAACTCAAAATCCCAAACTATTCTAACTCTCCTAATCAAAATATTTATATCCTTTCTAAATTACGAGTAAAAATTGTGTTATCAATAAAAGAAAAAAAAAACTGCAGAAAACAAAAATATCTCTCTCTGATGATGAGTGGTCCAAATCCTTGTTCCTTGTAGACTGTATTATCTCCTCTCAACCGCTCCCTATGTAATCAGCAATCTTACAACAGATTGTTGCAAGTATATCGTCCTTAATGATCTCCTTCAAAAGCAAAAATCATTCAAATTATGATAGCCTTTCTCCTCTCGATAAACTGAATCTCTCGTTGGCCCGAGTGAAAAATGACTCTTGGAATATCTTCTCTTTACGATAAACTGAATCTCTCGTTGGCCTGAACAGTGACTCTTGGAATATAAGTAGGAAAATATGACTTACAATATTTTGCTGCTTCAGCTTCTGTCAGATACACTAACTCCACAAAAACTCACTAACATTCAACACTACTGCTTGCTACTTCTTTGGAACCACCAGAGAACAATCACTGTTCCTCTTACAGACTTGGAAAATCAACTGACTATCTCTTTTCTCTCTCCTCAATCTCGCTAAACTTTTTCCTACACACTTATCCCACCTTTTTCAATCTCCGCCAATCACAACTCGTCACAATTCCCCCATTTTTTCATTTCGATAACAAACAAATTTTTACCTATACTTATAAATTTCCTAAAACTTATTTACAAATAATATTTTTCTATAATTCTTAAAAACTAACAAAAACCACTTTCTATAATCCCTTCTATTGTCTTTAATCACTGCACTAATGTATTTTGAAAAACCCCGTTCAATTGTCTGTGGCTTTCACTTAAACTTATGCGGGTCACTCAAGTATAACAAAGAAATAAATGCAAAGCTTACACTTTGTTTAGTACAGGAAATCCAAGGATTTAATAACTTTCCTTCTCCGAAATGTTTGTTGGATATTATCCTACTTATCTGAATTATTTTAATGTTTTTGAACTTTGAAATATTTTTAAACAAACCAATATTTTTCTCGATTTTACATATCATAACAAATCCCCGCCATTTGATCTGCCGAAAACTCTTTGTTAAATTTTAAAAATGACAAAAGTTTTCTAGGATCAAATTATTTCACTATGTTATTAAAATCTATTCATGATATTGATAGATGTCGTGAATGTTAAAAATACCCCGTATATTTTCTGTCTCTATGTGCGCTAATTCATAACTATTTACCCCATTTTCCGTATTGACCCTATATGGACCTTCAAATATCGGCATCAATTTAGCACAAATACCATTTTGTAAATTCGACACCCTCAGTGCCTTCACTAAGACTTTATCTCCTTTCTGGAATTTGATCGGCCTTCTTCTTCGGGTTCTCTCTTGTCTTTGGAGATATTTCTCTCCACTTCGTCTCAATCTTCTTTGAACCAATTCGATCACTTCTTCGTATTGTTTGGGGGCGGTGTCTTCCCACGGTCTTGTAGGCATTGTTCCTTTCATTATATATAAAGGCGTCTCTTTGGTAACCGTATTTGGAGCACAATTCAAATAGGTCTCGATCTCAAACACTTTTCTGTCCCAATGTCGATAATGTTCTTCCGCGGCAATTCGTAGAAATTTTGTGACTTCTTGTATAAAACGCTCCGATGGGTTGCTCTGTGGATGACGGATGCTTATAAATTTTGTATCGATGCCTCTCTCTCTTAATTCCCTTTTAAAACGTTCGTTCCTAAAATATGTCGCATTGTCCAATAAAATATTGTCTGGTCTTCCCACCGTTTCTATAAAATTGTCTATCTTCCTAAGTATTTCAATTCCTTTTGTGGTTCTGCATGCGTACAATTTAACATATTTTGAGAAAAAATCCACCATAACTAATATGTGTTTATTCCTTTGAGTTGTTGGTATCAAATCGCTCAACATATCAATAGCAACAATATCCAGTTTCTTCCGAGCTACGACGTTTTTTGTGACGTTTTCATTTTTAAAGTTCCTACTTTTACACTTTTGGCATGTCACACAATTTCGAGTCACCTCCTTGGCTATTGTATAGTCCTGTCGACAAATGTAGTTCTCCCTGAACATAAGCCACACCTTTCTACTTCCAATATGTCCGTTGTCACAGTGTAACTTTAAAAAAACTTCTTTTGCCATTTGCTCCGTGATTACATAGAGTTCTTTACCATCGACCCTCTTAAAATATAGGTTATTTTCTTGTTCAGCCCTTTGCTTTTCTCTTTCATTCAATTCTTCCTGATTTTCCCTGATTTTGGCCAACGAAAATAATCCTGCTTCTTCTCTCATTATGTTCATGCCTACGTGGAGAGTTTTGTGATCCTCTTTGCGGAATTGTTCATCTCTCGTCAACGCATTAGCCAAAATATTGTCCGTTCCTTTGATATATTTAAATTCAAAATCATATTCTTGGAGTAAAAGAATGCCCCTATGAATTCTATTATTTACCAACCTATTTTTCATTATGTGTATCAACGCTGCGTGGTCCGTTTCAATGGTGAATCTTGCCCCAAGTAGGTAAAAACGTAATTTGTTTACACAAAATAACACACTGGCAAACTCTAATTCAGTAACGCTGTATTTTCTCTCATACGTTTTGGTTACACGGGAAACAAAACATATTGGCACCTCTATATCGTCTTGTATCTGTGATAATACCCCTGCAAATTTTTTTATGGAAGCATCGGTCCTGAGAATGAAAGGTTGCTCATATCTTGGGTGGTGCACTCTTACAGCTGTGGAAAACGCTCCTTTTAAATTTTTGAAAGCGATTTCTTGTTCCGTTCCCCATTTCCATCTGACATTTTTCTTAAGTAATGCTATTAGCGGTATTTCTTTTGTACTGAGGTCTGGTATCAGCTTTTTGAAATAGTTTACCATTCCTAAAAATCCCCGCAAAGTTTTTAAATTGGTTGGCCTAGGGTAGTTGTTTATGACTTCGATTCTATCTTCTGCAAGACTAATCCCTTTTGTGTCTAATTTGAATCCTAAATACAATACCTCTTTTTGGAAAAACTGACACTTTTGAATATTTAATTTTAATCCAGCTTGATCAAGTTCTTCGAGAACAGTATGAATATGTCGTGGATGGCTTGTTATATCCGGTGAGAAAATTAATAAATCATCTATGTAATGTACAACAAATTCTCCATGCCTATTTAAAATTGTGTGTAATGTGCGAACCAAAGCAGCGCATGCACTTTGTAGTCCAAATGGTACTACCCTAAATCGGTACACCACTCCGTCGATAGAAAAAGCGGTATAATTTCGACACTTTTCTGCCAAAGGTATTAACCAAAAACTGTGTTTCAAATCGATTTTGGAGAAAATGTGTGATCCTGTGATTCGTCCAAAAATGGCTTCTATGTTCAAAGGCGCTTCGTATTGCGCGATTGTGTGCGAATTAATGTTTCTTGCATCTAAACATAATCGCAAATCACCATTTGATTTTTTTACGCATACTATCGGGTTGATATATGGAGAGTCACATCTTTCGATCACCTTGTCTTTGATCATATTTTCAATTTCCTGTCCGACGCTTTGCCTGTATTTATACGGGATTGGATATGTTTTCGATTTAAAATTTTCTAAGTTTTTAACTTTAAAAGAATGTTCATAATTTTTAGCCACTCGGCTTTCTTCATTAATAAGATCTCCATAATTTTCTAAAATCTTCTCTATTTCCTTCTCCATGTTTTCTCCACATATTATTTTTCTTTCATCCTCAGTTTGTTCACATGTGTTCACTGTCCGTATTACTTCTTCACAAAATTCTGGATTCTCGTCCATAATTGCCATTTCTTCTCTGTCCTCTTCCGTTATTTCTTCTTCTATTTTTTCTTTATCTTTAATTTCTATCTGGTATTCCGAGCACCATTTTTCGGCTCCTTCCATTTTTCTGCTTATAACTTCCTTTTTTTCCTGCTTTCTTTTCGAACTCTTCTTCTTTTTTTTTATTCTCTTTTCCTCTTCGGATTGATTTTTTTCTTGAGCTTTCGATTTATCCTCTACCGTCATATTGATTTCTTTATGTTTTTCTTGTCCATTTATCCTTTCAGAAAATTTTCTCCTGTCTGTTTCCTTTTCTTCTTCTATGTTGTCTGGTTCTGCTCTGATTTCCAGTTGATTTTCCGAAAAATTGATGGTGATATGTTTTTCACTCAATTCATCAATTCCCGCTATCATATCATGATTTAGATCTTCGATCACCACACATTGCATAATATAGAATTGGTCTCCCACTCTGATCCGTACTCCTAAACCTTCGTTTACTGTCGTCAATTTTTTATTATTTGCACCCACTAAAGCCACCCTCGGAATCTTATACACAAATCTGTCCATATTTAATTCTTTTACTAGTTTTTTATTGATTAACGAAATTTCCGATCCAGAATCAATCAGAATTTTAATCGCTTTATGTTTTATAAATGCATCTAAAAAAATTAGACTGGAATTAGAATTTTGTTTTTCGTTTCCCGCCAACTGTATAAACTCTCTCGGGTGACAAAATATACCGGAGAGTTTTTTACTTTTGTTTAGTGGATGCCTTATTGAAAATCCTGTCTGGATTCATTGAATACTTCTTCTTCCTCTTTTTCTATTGCTACATGATTCATCTCTCTTCTGTTTTGTGGTTGGAATCTCTGATTATTTCTATCGTCCCTTTGTTCGTTCGTATTCCTATTCGGAGGATTTTGTGCATCTCTATTCCTGTTGTGATTTTCATTTGTTCTATTTTGTGTATCATTCCGGTTATCGTAATTTTGTTGTCTATTGTAATTATTGTAATTTCTCGGCCTATATTCGTTTGCTGATCTGGGATGTCGGTTTCTCTGGTCATAATTTGATGAATACCTTCTTTCCGGTCCATTATATTGGTCATGTTGTCTTCTATTTCTCATTTCTCTTCTTTTCGCTTCTTTTAATTGAAGGAATTGGCACAAACTATCAATATCTTGATAGTTTCTCAAAATCACGTGATCTTCCAACGTTTCCTCAAAATGTCTGCTGATCATTTCTACCAGCTGTTCGGTAGAATATTTGTATTCTAGATATTTTGAATTGTTATATATCTGCAAAGCATATCTTTCTTCAGATATTCCCATTTTTTCGTGATATTTTCCATTCTGTAGCTCTTGGTTGATTTCTCTCTGTTTATTTTTCCCCCAGAAATAGTTGAGAAATTTATTTTTAAAATCTGTCCAATTTTCAAACTCATCTTCCTTGCTTTCATACCATAACGCTGCTCCTTCTTTCAAATGGTTTCTAATTGTTTCTTTGCAATCGTCAAAATATCTAATATGTTGTAATTTGGTTTTCAAATTTTTAACAAACGGTACTGGGTGTGTTCTCCGAATATCCCCGCCAAACTGTATTTTTATGTCACCCGGACTTTGGATGAGTACTTCTCTTCTGTCTCCCATATCTCGTTGTTTTCTGATATCCTCAATTTGTTTTTCTATTTCTTTCTTGTCTTCTTGTAAAGCCATTTCAAATTTTGTTTCTAACTGTTCTAATTCCTTTTTCTGTACAGTCTTAATATTTTTCATCTTATTTTCTACTTTCTTTTCTTGTTCTCCCATTTTCTTTTTAATTTCATTAATCTCTTCTATTTGTTGTATCAGTTCTTTCTTTATCCCCTCAACACATCCTTTAATTTCCTGTTCATAGTTTTGCAAACGCTGCTCTATATTGCTCATTGTTTGTTTTGTTTCTTGTTGATTTCTATCCATTTTTAGTGATGTTTCTTGTTGGTTTCTATTAATTTTCTTTGATGTTTCAATTTGGTTTTTCTCTATTGTTTGTTTTGTTTCCCTTTGATTCTCTTGTATTTGTTGTGTCTGTAATTGCATTAGTTGTAATATTTTCCCTATTCCTGATAATTCTTTTTTCTCCTCAACTATTGTAACATTTCCTTCATTATCCGATCCTTCTTCAACAATTGTTTCCTCTTCTCTGTTATCCTCCTTCCTTTCTTGCATTTTGCTTTGACTCCTTGTGGTCGACATGTTGTTTCTTTTCGTTACTGTTTTTGTCCCCGCCAAATGTGAAAGTTTACAACACTCTATATGTTTCAGAACACGACAATATTTCTCCCCAAATGTATTAAATTTTCACGACAAATATCAAATATGCAATCAGTAAAATTCAAATAATTCAAAATAAATATCAAATGTACGATTGGTAAAGAAAATAAAATCAAATAATTCAATAGCAGTAAATATCCACTAACTACGATCAATCAATAAATCAAATTTATATTCCCTGGAAAAATTGTCAAAATACTTTCAAATTCAAATTCCCTCAATGTTATATGTTTTTATCTCTGGATCACCTGTACTTATTCCAGATCTCTTTCCCTTCCTTCAAATGTAAAGCTGCGATATTTTCAAGCCCCACGTTTTGGAAGCCAGTTATTGTGATATTTAAAGTCTTGGTGCGCCAAGCAATAATTAGCTAATTAATTTTTTTGATTAATTAAAATTATTTAAATGATATGATTATGACTCTATCACAATTTTTAATTCTTTTATCTCAGGGTTAAATTCGTGCTTCAATATCTATGCTATTACATGTGAAAGGTAAGGTCCAGAGAATACCGGAATAATAAAAAAAAACACATATGATCTAACACTATATATTGAAATAAAAATAATGAAATAATTCACACTCAAAAGTTTTCAATAAACAAATCTCATATAAGGATTCTCAAAATTTTGTTCTCCGTACGTGAACAATCAAAATTTATGGTACAAACAATATTAATTGAAAACTCAAAATCCCAAACTATTCTAACTCTCCTAATCAAAATATTTATATCCTTTCTAAATTACGAGTAAAAATTGTGTTATCAATAAAAGAAAAAAAAACTGCAGAAAACAAAAATATCTCTCTCTGATGATGAGTGGTCCAAATCCTTGTTCCTTGTAGACTGTATTATCTCCTCTCAACCGCTCCCTATGTAATCAGCAATCTTACAACAGATTGTTGCAAGTATATCGTCCTTAATGATCTCCTTCAAAAGCAAAAATCATTCAAATTATGATAGCCTTTATCCTCTCGATAAACTGAATCTCTCGTTGGCCCGAGTGAAAAATGACTCTTGGAATATCTTCTCTTTACGATAAACTGAATCTCTCGTTGGCCTGAACAGTGACTCTTGGAATATAAGTAGGAAAATATGACTTACAATATTTTGCTGCTTCAGCTTCTGTCAGATACACTAACTCCACAAAAACTCACTAACATTCAACACTACTGCTTGCTACTTCTTTGGAACCACCAGAGAACAATCACTGTTCCTCTTACAGACTTGGAAAATCAACTGACTATCTCTTTTCTCTCTCCTCAATCTCGCTAAACTTTTTCCTACACACTTATCCCACCTTTTTCAATCTCCGCCAATCACAACTCGTCACAATTCCCCCATTTTTTCATTTCGATAACAAACAAATTTTTACCTATACTTATAAATTTCCTAAAACTTATTTACAAATAATATTTTTCTATAATTCTTAAAAACTAACAAAAACCACTTTCTATAATCCCTTCTATTGTCTTTAATCACTGCACTAATGTATTTTGAAAAACCCCGTTCAATTGTCTGTGGCTTTCACTTAAACTTATGCGGGTCACTCAAGTATAACAAAGAAATAAATGCAAAGCTTACACTTTGTTTAGTACAGGAAATCCAAGGATTTAATAACTTTCCTTCTCCGAAATGTTTGTTGGATATTATCCTACTTATCTGAATTATTTTAATGTTTTTGAACTTTGAAATATTTTTAAACAAACCAATATTTTTCTCGATTTTACATATCATAACAATATATATCGGATGTCGATCGGATAGCCAAGCGGGCTGGGCGGCTGGCTTCTCCTTCGCTTCACTGCGAGAGATGTCAGTTCAATCCCCAGCTCGGTGTACAGAAAACAAAAAGGCTAACGCAGCAGTTTAAAATTCTAAATGAATCTGCGGCTTAGTCTAGAATATGCTGGTATCTGATCGGCCTATGGTGGAGCAGTACGGCAAGAGATAAGGGCTTTCGGCTTGGTGATACTCCTCCATAGATCCCTACCGGAAGGGCGTGTGCCGCCTAAATACCGGGTATATATATATATATATATATATATATATATATATATATATATATATATATATATATATATATATATATAAAATAAGACCGTTGATTAAATTTGGAATATATTCAATGGTTGAATAGCAGAGGTTTTATCGGTCAATAATTGGCAAATAAAAGTCGTCAACTACTTTATTGATTTATTCGAATACGTTTCGCTTTTAATTTTAAAAGCATCATCAGTTCACTACAAATAAAAAAGAGTTTAGAATATAAGTAAAGAAACCAACAGGGTTCATACTTACAAAAACAATTTGTAGGGTTTTTTTTTATAGATGTTATAAAAACTCTACGATAACTTAACATTAAAGATTACAAACTAAACGAGAGGCGAAACAAAAAAAATACAAGTAAAACTGTAAGAACATTAATTCAAAATTAAATGAACTAATGTTCTTACAGTTTTACTTGTATTTTTTTTTTGTTTCGCTTCTCGTTTAGTTTGTAATCTTTAATGTTAAGTTATCGTAGAGTTTTTATAACATCTATAAAAAAAAACCCTACAAATTGTTATTGTAAGTATGAACCCTGTTGGTTTGTTTACTTATATTCTAAAATCTTTTTTATTTGTAGTGAACTGATGATGCTTTTAAAATTAAAAGCGAAACGTATTCGAATAAATCAATAAAGTAGTTGACGACTTTTATTTGCCAATAAAACCGACGACTTTTATTTGCCAATATTTACCGATAAAACCTCTGCTAGTCAACCATTGAATATATTCGATATATATATATATATATATATATATATATATATATATATATATATATATATATATATATATATATATATTTATATATATATATATATATATATATATATACATATATATATAAATATATATATATATATATATATATATATATATATATATATATACATATATATATAAATATATATATATATATATATATATATATATATATATATATATATATATATATATATATAAATTCCATTTCAACGAGAACTTCAGCAATTTTCACACTTTGCATTCGGTGTAAAATCTTTTCCAAAAGGAACCTCATGGTTCCCCAACACAATTTCGTGTCAATAGTCATCCTTACCTTATATTCCTTTTTAATCAGATGACTTTTCTATTCTGTCCTGCCTAAACGAGTATTTTTGCTATCAGTTGATTTTTCGTACTAAGTCTGATTTCCATAGATAGAAAGCCATATTATTTTTTGTTTTTCTCTTCGTAATAGTTGAGCCCTTTCTGTCAGAAATAGTTTTTTTTAATTGCTTTGGTGTCTTCAACAATAAAGTTAACTTTCCTTTTGTATAAAAATTTTGTAATTTTTTTAAATTGTTTACTAAGCTCTAATTAAAACTGATACATATATATCTATATATATATATCTATATATATATATATATATATATATATATATATATATATATATATATATAAATACATATATATATATATACATATACATATATATATATATATATATATATATATATATATATATATATATATATATATATATATATATTCATGTACATATACATATATATATATATATATATATATATATATATATATATATATATATATACATATATGTATAGTATATATATATGTATATATGTACAGGCCATAAAATTTTAACCCAGGCCACTCGAGCACCTTTATCTGGTTGTCAGCAAGAAATTTTGTAACAATTTTGCCTTATGACAAGACGCTGAGTCATGCAAGATTGTCGAATCCTTTTCTCGCAAAATGTATGAGAGCAACGACGAAAGGCAAGATCAGCACCTACCCAAAATCACAAAGCAGGGATCAGAATTAATGCCAGAAATAACTCCATACGAAATTAAAACGGTACTTATAGAAATGAAAAATAACCCTGGCGATGACCGAATAGTGATCGAAGCGATCAAACTAGGTGGAAATCCAAGCTTTGCACCAAATGCGTCTATCAAGGAAAAACTCCTTCTCAAGTTGTTGTTTGATTTATTTTTAAATTTTTAGTGAGCTTGTCCTCTTAAAATAGACGTCATATTAAAAGTAGAAGTCTAAAACAATGCAATAAAATTATAGATGATTAAAAAAATAAATTTTCTTAATTAACCAAATATATAATGCACTATGGTTTTTATATACTGTGTGTCGGAGGTAAACTAAACTATGTCGTTTTAGTGTCATATTGAAACATAGTGTTACGTATTTTACATTTTCTTTCTAACGGTATAATCCGCTATGTCCTAGCTCTAATATAAAAGCATTATTCTGAAGCGTATAGTACACTATTTATTAACTTCTATAAAGGTATAGGTACATATATCACCAACAGTACTTGGTGTTGTTTTGTTATTATGGTTGTCACATTTCCATTACACTATCTAGACATAGTGTAGTCTTCCTCTAGGTATAACATAAAGTTCATTGTGTTTAGAAATTGATCGGTGTAAGTTGGCAACTATGAAAGTTGGTCATGCTCTTCGAGATTCTCAATGTGGCGTGGCTTAATAGGAGTTGTTTTAGTGGGTTTTATTGTTTTTTTTTCTATTGATTGTTAGTAGATCATATTGTTAGATCATGAATTCCAAAGAAAAAAACTATAAATGATTGTGTTTAATATGAAAAATAACGAGAATTGTGGTAAGTAAACTTGTTGCTAATAATAATATTAATTAAGGTTAGGTTGTGAATTTGGAAAACAAAATAATACCATTAGAAGCACCAATGTTTCAACTGAACAGGAACATGCGGATAACACAACTCAAAAAAGAAAAGTCAAAAACAAAATGGAATTTTAACAAGTGTGAAAAAAGAAAGTCACACAGATTAATAAGTGAAAGTGTAATAAACGAAAACTAAGTTACGCAGCTGGAAGAGCATATGTGCCAAAAAAAAAGGAAAGACTGTTTCTGCAAGAGAAATGAAAGCTGTGTGTTCTTGTATAATGAAATGCTTTGAAAAATTTATACATAGTGATAGGCTCACTATTTTTAATTACTATTGGAGCTCTACGGCTGATTATAATATCAAACGTCAATTTATTGTTTCTTGTGTGGAAAGTAACCACAGCAACAATGAGACGAAACGTCACAAAGCCAAAACAAAGTACCCTGATTTATAAGTTTTTCATCAACAATGTAGCCATTAAAGTATATAAAACTATGTTTTTAAATAAGCTGGCAATTTCAAATTTGGTTGTTATAACTGCTTTAAAAAAAAAAAGACAACCCAGGGGAATAATTGAATCAGACAAAATGGAACGACAAGTTCCTAGTAACGAAATATCCGAAGATCCGAAGATCCGTGTTATCCAGAACGTTACTCAACACATATATTGTCGTTTTCTTCGTATGAGAATCATTACTCTAGAGAACAAACTGAAAGTAAATTTTTGTCTCCAGAATTAAATATCGAGAAAATGTATCAATTTTATCTAAAACACTGTTATACGATACCAATATACCTACGTCTGAAATTGCTAAAAAGTGGGTTTATACACATGTTTTTAATACACAATTTAAGTCGAAATTCAAAGTTGCAGAAAACGACACATGTGATACATGTGGTATATACTGCAACCAATTGAAAGACGCCCTTTTAAGTTCAACCGACCAAGAAAACCTACAGAAAGGTGTGATGCTCACCTAGCCGATGCAAAGCAAAGCTATGATTTAAACAATGCTGATAACGATATTGCTAAACATAATAATAAACATTAAAGTATTGACTGCAGATCTGCAAAAATGTTTGCCTACTCCGATGTTGACATGTGGATTAAATTTCTACAAACGGAAATTATGGACATTTGATTTCACTATTCATGAAGCATCAGACGGAACAGCCCATTGTATGATATGGTACTAGCCAGAATTGGTAATATTAAATGAGCATTGGTTCTCAATGCTCATGTCAAAGAAATACCGTTGTGGTCAGACAATTGCTACAGACAAAATAAGAACATTATGCTAATAGCTTGTTTATTTTTGATTTTGCATAAATGGCAACAAATTAATATTATCAGTCACAAATTTTTGCTTAAAGGCCACACGCATATGGAGGCTGATACAATACACGCTCTGATTGAGAGAAAACGAAAGAAAGCAAATAATATGACCATCCAAACCCCGTGGTATTGTCAACAATTTATACGTAGTTTTTCAACAAAGATATCAGTTCATAATATGGAATTAAATGACTTTAAAAAATTCACTGATCTGTATAAAAAATCCACAGCTATGAATGCACATTTTAAACAGGAACAAATACCGCTGGTGTACAGAACATTTTCGATTTCCGAATGTGTCCACATCCAGGTCCGCCAAGAAAACGTAGAAGAGCTCTACTACAAAACAGTTTTTGATCAAGAATTTAAACATATTAGCTTAAAAATAAGAAACGCTACATTTCCTCAATGTCTTGCCATAAGTAGAACATAAAAAAACCAATAACTATAGCAAAATACAACGATTTAACGTCATTATTAGCGTTTTTATCCAGTGAATGTCATGCTTATTATAAGTCTCTGCCTAAAGCAGAGAATGCTTCCAATTTTCCAGAATCTGAAATGAATGATTAATAAATGAACTAATGATTTAATGTTTTTTATTTTAAAAGCGGAAACACTTCAAAATATTTTTAATTACCATAACATATTACAATAGTATCAGGAGCTATAACATCATGAACTTATGTAAACGATTGGAGGTAAACAACACTATGTTTATTAAAAAAAATTATCCCTTCCTAAATTTAGTTTAAACTGCAGTAATACATGCAAAAGTAGGTAATTATTCTATTTGTCTTTTAACTTGCAATTTAGTGTTGATAATTAAAAAAGGCTTAATAATAATTATTATTTTCGGATCCGGCATACAATAAACCGCCTTTTCTCAATAGTACATTTTATGACATAGTGTAATTTACCTCCGACACACAGTGCATTAATTTTTTTACTGGATTTTTTACGCATATGGAACCAAAATTTCTATAGTAATAAAAAGTAAAATCCAATTTGCCTTATTTTGTTAGCGTGAGCCTACAAACGGATTAGTAGATATAAATTACTGGTTTGAGTCAAATTGTAGCCAGATCGTGGGTATTTCCGTAATGATTTATGTTAAAATTGAATATAAATGACTATTAGTATTCATAGTACAATAATTTATTTTTTATTGCTAGTTCAAATTTTTATTGCATGAAAGGCCTATTAATATGAAACATACATGTATCAAACAATACAGGAATAAATAAAAAGTGGTAAAACATAAAAAGTGGATATAGAATTTCAGGCAACAAGTATTATAGAAGAATGCTTATATTTCGTGATTTGGGAGAATTACAAGCACGAGGGATCAATATTCAACAACACAGACTAATGTGATCATACATGCAGAGAAATTATAAATTATTATACGACTATATTATAGATTGTTTCATTCTATTACAGTCCCGACAAGCGGGTAAGTCATAGTGTCGGCATCATTTTACTATTTTTTTTAATATTGGGTTATTTTATTGGTAAAAAAACAAAGATATACGCACATTTGTTTACGTACATATATATATATATATATATATATATATATATATATATATATATATATATATATATATATATACTATGCGGTCCATATGTAAGGAATAAATTCATTTTTAGCGATATTACTATGTGAAAATGTACAAACGATTGTACTATGTGAAAAAAACCTGAAACAGGTCAATTTTTATTTTTAAATGGACAATTTACAATATAAAAATATTATCCCCCTCCAGCACCTCCTTTGTATTATAAGCACCCATTCGAAAACTTTGAATATCAAAGTGGGTCGTATGGTACTATTTAGAAAAGGATTTTAGTCCTCTGTTCAGCAATATAAAGTGTTTTAAGTTTGGTGTAATCATAACTGGGAAAATTGATTTTTAAGATGTAAAATTTTGATAATGTCTCTATCACAAAACTTTAGGTTAAATGAAGATAATAACGCCACATAATATTTAGAATGTACTTTTCAATATACTTTACAATTAAATTAAATGTTTAAAATAACCCCAATTTACTTCTTGACAATAATTGAGGCGATTTTGGAATTCTCGTACAATATTTTGTACGACCTCGGGTTATTTTGTTAATTTCTTTCGTTATCCTAACTTTTAAATCAGCAATACTGTTTGGTCTATTAAAAAATACTTTAGATTTTAAATAACCCCATAAGCAGTAATCAAGAGGAGTCAAATCGGGGGATCTAGCCGGCCATTCGATCGTTCCACGTTGTCCAATCCACCTATTGGGAAAAACCTTTTAAATCATTTCTACTATATGTGCAAAATAAGGTGAAGCTTCGTTTTGTTGGTAGTGAATAGATCGATCTATCTCATTTGGATGATTAACATCAGGAAAAAATCTTCGGTATGTAGACACTAAAAAGTTAATCAACAAATCTAGATAAACCTCACCATCAACTGTGACAAAAAAATAAGGACCAATAATTTGATTGTTAATAATACCAGCCCAAATGTTAACTTTCTTAGGATATTGCGTGTGAGTCTCACACACCCAGTGAGGATTTTCTGTACTCCAATGTCTAGAGTTCTGTTTGTTAATCGTTCCGTTTAAATGAAACGTCGCTTCATCAGAAAAAAACTATTTTGTTTATGAACTGCAAATCTGCGTTCATTCTGTCCACCATCATTTCACAGAATTCTGGCCTTCTATTAGGATCATCTTCATTTAACTCCTAAACCAACTGAACTTTGTAAGGGTGGTATTTTCTTCATGCAAAACTCTCAAAATGGATAATTTACTTACATCATTGACGGTGGCAAGTTCTGGAGTTGTCTTATGCGGATTTTCCTCAATCTCTAGAAGTACATATAACTTTATTTCATCATTAAATTTATCATTTCTACCTGGTTTTTCAATATTTTTTACATGTCCAGTATAACGAAACTTCATTTACATGTCCAGTATATCGAAACTTGTTCACCAGTGTATTTATTATTAAACATTTCACAAACCTCCTTTTGAGTTCTTCTTTTATTACCACAACCAATCATAATTAAAATGTCTATTCTTTGTGTCTCGGACAAATGAGTCATAATTAAATTTAATACGCACACACATATTATCCTGACTCTTTTAGTGACTTTAAATACCTAAATGACAGTAACCTACTAGATTCATGTAAATTGTTTATTTGGCTTTTTGACTAATATTTTATTATCTTTAAAGTTTTTTCCCTAACGTTTAGCAGAGCAGATACAAAAATACTTGATTATTTTTAAAGTATATTTTAATAAACCAGGCAATATTGCTGATTTAAAAGATAGGATAACGGAAGAACGTAACGAAATAACCCCCGATGTCATACAAAATGTAAAAAAATTCCAAAATCGCCTCGGTTATTGTCAATAAGTGAATAATGATGGTCAAGTTGATCATTTAATTGAATTATTGTAAAAATTAATTTTTTCAGTTATGATTGCACCAAATTCAAAAAACTTTATATTACTGAACCGAGGACTAAAATCCCTTTCTAACAAGGTGTCGTACGTAACACCTTTTGTTACTTAAAATTTTCTAGGGGGTGTTTATAATTCAAAGGGGGTGCTGGAGGAGGATAATATTTTTATACTGTAAATTGTCAATTTAAAAATAAAAATCTACCTGTTTCAGGTTTTCTTTACATAGTACATAATAAAGCTAAAAATGAATTTATTCCATACATAAGGACCGCATGGTATATATATATATATATATATATATATATATATATATATATATATATATATATATATATACATATATATATATATATATATATATATATATATATATATATATATATATATATAATGTTCCTTATCACGACGATTCCCAGGGTGTCAGGTTTCAACTTGCAACTACCAGCGCGATAATGATTTCTGCACATGCAGTACCAGCAGAGTCAGCGGGACCCAAGGTTTTTACACGTTCCCACTGAGTCAGCAGTTACTAATATTATAAAACCTCATGTAGCTCTCTATTTTGATTCATTATATAGTTCAATATAATTAAAATTGTAACACGTAACTTTGTTCATTGTAGTGTGAAATAAATTTAATTTTTAAAAAATCAAAAAAGTGTTTCGTGATATAAAATTGGTTATTAGCCATTATAAATCCATACCTCAGAGCTGTTAGTGATTGGCTTCAAAAAATAAAATTTATGATATTAGCAAATAAACCTAAACCACCAAAAATTTTGTTTTTTAAGTTTTTATATAAAAGTTGTTATTGCCAACTTTTATATGAATTAAGTTTCATCGTCTTTATTAAGAAGGTATGAAAACATGGATTTTTACTCCAAATAAATATATTATTTTAAATTATACCTATTAATTAACATTCAATTAACCGTTAATAATTGGTGCACAATATTTTTCGGTACTTTGTTTTTTGCTAATATAAATAAATTAATGGTTTAGCAACACGTAAGCGTACAACATATAATTGACCATATGATAAACACGGATTCTCTAAATCCATTCTCTAAATTTGTTAATGGTCATCACAAATGTTGAACGGGGAAGCATTTTCAATGATATTGTGATATATGAACGTATCATTGGGAATCGTGACAATAGAATGATTTCTCCTTTAAATCGTCCAGTCAAAATGGTTGCTTCAATAATATTTCTGATGATACTTTTAATAGCCAAACGTGTGCTGTTGCATATTCTGGGTGATCCTTGGTATACCCAGAGAATTTAAAAATTATGTTGAATAATTTACGGCTTCGTTTTCATTAGCAATACTGTTTAATTTAAAAGATATGATATCATGTCATAATTATTCAGTATAGCCAAGAAAAAATATATTTGGTCTTAACAAAAAAGCAGAAATTGTTTGGAAGTTTAATGCATTATATTATAATTATTTGGATGTAGTTTTATTTTACCGTTTCAAATATCCAGCAATGTTTGGAAAATATTTGCTCCGATGGATCATTTTGCAATTGTACTTTGGTGTTAATGGTCATTCGAACTGTTTCGACATTTCGCCATAAAACCGATTGTTTCAAACATGCATTAATCTCATCGGCATATGTAAAGAGGGGAATAACCAGTTATGTATTGCAGATTCTTGTGCACGGTTCTCTTCTGACTTCATTCTCTGACCTTAATGTATTTGAGTAGTTTGTTCGCCCAATTTATTAGCCCTTGCAATTCGTTTACATCTTGCAACTTAGCTAAATGCATTGTTGAGGTTTGATTTTCTTCAGAGCACTTTACTAAAAATAATAAATAATATGCTTTAAAACATATTCTATATGTGAAGAATCTTTACCACCAAAATAAAGGCCTTAAGCTATCTTTATTAGAATTTATGGAAATTACAGACATAAATCTGAATAACTAACTTGAGACAAACAGTTCTCCCCTCCTTAACCTATTCAGTCAACCCAGAACTACACGTGTGTAGGTCAAAAGGACGGAGCCCTGGTAAAGTTTAAAATGACACCGCTTGTATAGTGGTGGTGGTACTGACTTTCCTGGAATGCTTCAAGCGGTTTTCTCCTTACCGACTGGCGTTATGTTATTTCAGTTTTTCTTTGACCTTTAAGAGATACAATTTAATATTTTTGTAGTCAATGCTTTTGAACGTGCGCGTGTACATAAGTATCAGGGATATTTGTGTTGCAGTTTCAGTTTTAGAAATTAGTGTGCTTTTTACAGTTAATTATAGGGTAAGTGAACCCTGTGTATGGTTCTTTTTATAATATTTCATAGGTCTAATATTTTAGTGGAAAATATAGTCACATGTTTGGTGATTTGTAATTGTATTTTTTTATTTGCAGGTTATGTTTCTTACGAGAAAGAAATAAAACTTTTTTTTAGCCATATGGGCTGAAATTGAGAGCGACGATGAATTAGGTGAACCTCCTGAAGACCAAGATGACGTTTTGGAGACCAATGATTACGACTCTAATTCATATAAATCAGAAGGAGAAGAGCTACCAGATTTTAACGAAACTCGGCAAGATCTGAATACTCGTCTGTGTTTTGTGAGAAGGGACAAAACGACGTTATGGAATAAATTTCCCCAGCTGTTTAAAAAAAAAAGGACCCGGAGCAGAAATATTGTGACTCAATCTTCTGGAGTAATTGGACAAGCCAGAGAAGCAAAAACCATTATTGATTCTTGGCAATAGTTTTTTCCAGACACCGTCATCAGTGTGATAGTTGAACACACAAAGAAATATATTCTAAAGCTTAAGACAAATTACAGTAGAGAAAGAGACGCCGCCAGTACAAATAGAAAAGAAATCAAAGCACTTATTGGGCTTCTATGCTGAAGTCTTACGGTTATCACACCTACATTTGAGAGATCTGTGAGCACAGGACGAAACCGGCGTAGAGATTTTTCGTCTTACAATGGGAACTAATCGATTTCAATTTTTGTTGCGAACGCTTCGCTTTGACGATCTAAATGATAAAAAGGAACGGAAACAGTACGATATCTCCTAGAGGAGAATTTTTTGATGGATTTGTTGAGCGATGCTAAGCCGATCATGCTCTAAGTGAATTTGTGACAATTTATGAAATGCCTTAGTCATTTCGCGGCAAATGTGGATTTCGGCAATATATACCGAATAAATCTGCAAAGTATGCAATTAAAATATTAGCGCTTGTTGATTCCACGTCATATTGCACTTATAATCTAGAGGTTGAGACCTAACCAGATGACCCTTTAAAGTTGACAATAGCGCCTATTCAGTCTTAAACAGATTATTTAAACCAATTTCTGGAACTGGAAGAAATATAACTTTCGATAATTGGTTTACGGCGATACATTCAGCCTTAGATTTGCTAAAAAACACAAACTAACTGTTACGGGTACAATTCGCAAAAAGAAAAATAAAATTCCTGAGATTTTTACCGCACAGTTAAAGGAGCGTAAAGTTACTTCGAGCGTTTTTTGTTCACCGAAGACATGACTTTGGTATTCTACAAGACCAAGCAAAACAAAATAGTTACATTATTGTAACAGTATACAAGCCAACAATGATTACATTTTAAAATGCAACAAAGGGAGATGTTGATGTGCTAAAAGAAACTTATGTCACGAAAAAGTTGCCGATGACCTCTAACATTATTTTTTACTTCCTTGAATATATCTAGAATAAATAGCCATGTCGTTGCTTACAAAAATAACAATACTCATAGCACTCACCGAAACTTTTTGAAATCATTAGCAATAAGTCTTATAACACCGCAACTTGAGCGTAGTCGAGAAATGGTTATGTTACCAGTAACTATGAGAAGTCGTATAAAAGAAATATTGTACATCCCGAAGATATATATGCAACATAGCCAGTATGACATTCCAGAAAGATGTCATTTTTGCTCGTCGAAATAAAAAAAAAAAACAAAAAAACGAAGACCCTATGCGTACAGTGTCAAAAGTATATATGCCGAGAACATATTTCACAGCTTTGTATTGTATGCTATAAAAGCCAACAATAAATGAAACATTGTAACGTTAGTTTAAAATAAAATATTTTTGGTTTATATTTAAGTTCTACTTATTTTTTTTTAATTAATTGAAACCAAAACTATGTATACGGTCGATTTGACCGTGCGCTTGTTACAACCTAAGTTTTTTGGCGCGTGTAATGCCGGGTTAAAGACTACAAAGTGTAAACACATACCAAAAATAGATCACTTGAGAAAGGTACTCTGCCGAAAAAGCTGTAGTGATAATAATATATTATAATAAATTTTATAAAAGATTTTTTCAGTGTTTTAATGTTATTAAGAGATTAATTAAAGAGAATTAAAGAGATTAATTAAAAATAAAGTCGATGGCAGAGTATGTTGAAAAAAGGCAGTTAAGTTAGTGGAGTCATCTGCAGCAAAAAAAAAATGAAATGCAAGTCAAGAAGATATGGAAAACTAAAGTACAAGGAAAAAAAAAGAGATTAATAGCTAGGAAGACTTGGAACGAAGTAATGGCAACACAACTTGATAAAACATGAGTGGAAAGAAACAAAGAACTTGGCACAAGGTAGGAAGATCTGTAACAGATTTTTGCGCAGTTAAGAGAACAATGCATTTCATCCTTATATCGTAAAGGTAGAAGAGAATTAATTATATTATAGATATAAATAATAAATAGCAATCCTAATAAAGGCTGGCCCAGCATTTGCTACTATTTTGTATTGCCAAACTTTGCCAACTGTATGTCCGGCGGTAGCTAAGTCTCAGATTTAAGAAATTAATTCAAGGAAAAGCATTATTCGTTGGAAGTCACGTACCCAACTTAAAAGTTTACTTGCAGAGACATTACGATGGAATTAATTTGTAATGATATAATTCAATCCTAAAATAATAATGAAATATCGACGCCGCTGGATTTGTTCAATTTTACAAAAGTGGACAGTATAACATTTGAGTCTAGCCAACGAATAATTGGCATTTGACTATTATTGACAATGTCTTCTATTAAATTGATTGTTAGACTCTAGTCTAGATTTAATAAGAATCTGTATTGTAAATTATAAATCATTTTTTATCTCAGCATTACGTTTCAGATTGTTAGTTTTAAATTAGCTCCCTTTTTTTCTAAATCTTTATCTTTTATCCTAAACCACATTTGAAAATAATTGAATATTCGATCATATTAACTACATTTAATACACTTCTTAGTTGCATTTATGTTTCACGCTGAATGTTTTTCAACCTCATTTTTTGATAATAAACCGAATTCGATTAGATAAACCAACAATGACATGTTATATCTACAATCAAGTGATATTGTTGGTCTGTGTATTTAATAAATATTATTAACAATAAAAGATATCATTTATAATTCGGATTAATGAAGAATATGTTTTTTTTTGCAAACGGTGTTAAACAAATTATCTGGAAAAGATAAAAGTAATATGATATTTTCGTAGAATCAAATAAAAAAAGGTTTTTCCGAAACAAAATAGCTTTACAATCTTTGATGGTGGCAACAATAAGTATTTAGGACAGGTTAAATAAAGCATTGTTTTTGAGATTTAAAAAAAAGCAAAAAAATAGTTTCCAATATTTACAATAAAATACAATATGGATGACGATATAAAATTCAGAAGAGATAGAAATACATACATATATATATATATATATATATATATATATATATATATATATATATATATATATATATATATATATATATAAACAGGGTAAGCACCGAAATCTGCTTAGCTGCCTTTTGTTTTTATTTATTAAAAAAGGCGTTTTTCTATTAGCATGAAAACAAATCAAGCACGATATGACAAATAAAAATGGTACAAAAATAATAAGTCTTTCTGTAAAAAAAAAAAAAAAAAATGATTACACAACTACTAGAGGGGACGAAGAGAAAGAAATAGATAAACGGTTCTTAAAAGGTAAGTAGCAAAGCTACACTGCCCACTGCAAAGCCCACTGTTGAAGGCAAAAAACGTATCCAAGGAAGACAAGATTAAAACTTATGCAACAATAGTAAGAATAAAGGTGTTGGATGCATGTGAAACTTGAATAACGAATCAGGAAGAAGATAAAATATTAGAGATTTGAAAGAAAAAAATCTTGAAAAATTTTTTTGGTTGTATAAAGGAGGTTAACGAGAATGGCGCAAATGACCAAACCAGAACCTAATGTATATATATGAGAGACCTAAAATAACACGAAAAACGAAGGTACAGGGAGTTATATGGTTGGGAAATGGTTTACAAATGACAAAAGAAAAAAACGCCCTAAGAGTTCTTTAAGCAGAAAGACGAGCAAAGAAAAGAAGAGAAAGACCAAGAAAAAGGTAGTTCGATGCCGTCTGGACTGATATAAAAGAAATTAAAACTACAAACAGTAGAACTGGAGAAGTAAAGGAGTGGAAAAAGTGGAATACTATCGAAGTTAAGGCCCTCTACGGCCTGTAGTGCTGTATATGTTAATCACTTCTAATATAGATATATATATATATATATATATATATATATATATATATATATATATATATTGATTTATAGTATCAGCAATCGGTCAGGAAATAAAAAACGTTTAAGTATTTTCACTTAAGTATTTGAATTTATATAACTATATATATACAGATAACATAACGACATTGCTTTGTTGACCATAGAAATTAATATTTATTGTAATCCCATCTCTAGAGCATATTTATTATAATGCTCTAAAACAAATTTTTTGGTTATTTTTGGCCTTATTAGCAATACAAATAAATAAGTAAGTAAATAAGTAATATGCTTTATTGTCACTGAAAATTGTACAAATTTTATGGACAGAACTTATAACAATAAGACAAGAAAGAAGAAAACATCAGAATAAGAATCGTTTGTACTTTTAAATAAAAAAAAACAATAAAACTCTTCCAAACTGAAATATTACCTAATTAAGAACCCACAAACTTCGTAAAATGTACCTAACAAAAAATAAAAATTAAGAAAGTAGATTAATGAGTTAAGGGCTCAAATATTCCACCTCCTTGTGCTAAACAGTAACCAAATCTGTCATACACATTTATATATATTCAGGAATTCTACAGTATTCACTGTCTTTCCTCGCTTAACCGTTTCCATCTCTCTCTGTTGTCCCATTCTCCATCGTTTAGGCTTCTCTTATTCATGGCGTCGTCTACTTCGTTTCTCCAGGATTTTCGGGGTCGACTTCTTTTCCTCCTCCCTATGGGGCTCCATTCGGTTATTCTCTTTATCCATATGCTTTCGCTAGTTCTTCTTACATGTCCATACCACTTTAGTCTTTTTTGTTATATATATTTTAGTATGTCTGTTTCTATTGATGTTCTTTGCTTTATTTCGTCATTACTTCTCCTGTCCATTCTTGTTACTCTGCAGGATCTTCGCAGGCATTCCATATCTGTTGCTACTATCTTACTGCTGTTTTTCTTGTTTATGATCCAATTTTCAGCCCCATATATGTCATAATACTTCGTACTAATGTGTTATAAATCTGTGTTTTTGTTTTATATTTAGGTGTCTATCCTACCACACTATCTAGGCCAGCCTTGGTATATTCTTCTTGTAGTTTCTTCATCATGTAGCTGAGGTCGTCTTGGTCTTGTGCAATCACTACTTGATCGTCTGCAAAGCTTAACGTATATAGGTATTCGTTTCGTACCGATACTCCCATGCTTTCGCATTTTCTTTTCCATGTAGTCAAGGCTTTCTCTAAGTATACTTGGAATAGGATTGGAGATGTGGAACAACCCTGCAGGAGCCCTTTTGTTGTGGTGAAGTCTCCTATGATTCTTGTTCCCATTTTAATGGACACTTTATTTTCTTTATATAGTGTTTTCGTAGCTTCTGTGAGTTCCGTCTGGATTTCGAATTTGTACATTGCCTCCCATAGTTCTGATCTTGGTACAGAGTCATACGCCTTTCTTAGGTCCACAAATGCCAAATGTATATCTTTATTTTTTACTTTTTTCTTTTCCAACAGTTGTTTCGTTGTGTATATGTGGTCTATACATGATCTTCCTGCCGTGAAGCCTGCCTGATCCTCCCCGATTTTGCCTTTTATCGCTTGCTCTATCTTTTCTCGCAGTATTTTTCCATATAATCTTCCTATTGATGATATTACGCTTATTCCTCTGTAGTTTTTGCATCGTTTTCTATCTCTTTTCTTAAATATAGATGTCGTATATGTCTCCGTCCATTCCTTTGGGAACTGTTCTCCATTTATGGCTTTCTGAAATATCCATTGTATCATTATCCGGTGTAATTTTTTTGATCCGTATTTTATAAGCCCAGGTAAGATGCTCCCAGGTCCCGATGCTTTCTTATTTTTGATTGCTTTTATGGCCGTTTTCATTTCCCTATCTGTTATTTCTATTTCTTGTTGTGGGGATCTGCTTCGTCTTAGAATTTTCCAATGAATTGTGGCCTTTGTTCTGTTAACAGTTCCTTGTAATAATCCTTCCATTCTTTGTCCTGTATATTTCCCAATTTATTTTTTTCTTTTGAGTTTTGTTTCAATCCTCTCAGTACCTTCCATGACTCCGAAGTTCTTGTACCTCCTATGTATATTTCAATATTTAAGCAGGTTCTTTCCCATTCTTCATCCTTTTGTTGTGTTATTTGTTTTTTCACTTCTCTATCTTTTTCTCTATATTCTTTATAAACTTCATCGTTGTTTGTATTCAGCCATTTTCTGTATAGTTGCTTATTTTCTTCAATTATTTTTTTGTTGGTTCATTTATTTCATAATAGTGCTGTTTATTTGTTATATGTTCTTTTTCGCCAAGGGCTTCGAATGTTGCTTGTTTAATACTCGTCTTTATATGCTCGTATATTTCTTCGATGTTGCCGTATCTAAATTTTATTAATTTTTGGTCTAGACGTTGTTGGTATAGTTCTCTTATTGATTGTTCTTGGAGTATAGTCTATATTGTATTGTTTTTCTCTTATAGTATTCAACGGTTCTTCTGTAGAGGGCGTCTTGTTATGTTTCCAATTAATGCCCATTTTTGCTGTCAGTAGTTTATGGTCCATTCCACATTCTGCTCCTCTTCTGACTCACACATCTTTGATCTTTATTGTGGTATCTTGTTTGATTATTATGTAGTCTATTATTGATATCAGCTTTCGTGTTTCTTGCGTCCATATATATTTATGAATATTTTTATGTTTGAAGAATCCGTTGGTGATTTTTAGGTTGTTTAGTTCAGATAATCCAATCAGACGTTCTCCGTTATCGTTTTGTTCATCCTCTCCAAATCTCCCCACTACTTTATCGTTTTCTTTTCTTCCGGTTTTACCGTTAAGGTCTTCTGTTATAATTATCTGAAGGTTTTTTCTTAATTAGCTCTATTTGATGTTGAAGTTGTTCCGTGATATGTTCTTTTTCTACTCTAGGGATATCGTCTGTTGGTGCATATACTCCGAGTATCACTGTCTCTTTACCGTATATGTCTATATGCTTTTTAATTATTCTCTCGTTGATTGGTTCCCATGTTCTAACCCTGTTCTTCCACTTATTTTTGATTAGTATTCCCACTCCTGCCTTTGCTTTACATTCTTTATTAACTCCGCTCCAGCAGTGGATATCTTCTCTTGTTTCTGTTCCATTTCCTTTTTTTTGGTTTCTGTTGTTACTAGTATGTCGATATTGCTTTCTCTAAACTCCTTGATCACTTCCGTCGACTTTTTGTTTCATCCTTGTATATTCCATGTTGCACATATGAATGTTCTATATTTTCTTCGTTTTGATTTTTGGTTGAGCTTTGGTAAGACTGGGTCTTCCGAACTCTTCGCAACATTGCCCCCACCCCCGTATCCGATGGGGCTCCCTCTATCAGAGGTGTGGATTTCCACCCGGGGATGTATTTCCGTATTCGGCTTTTTCTTCTTGCGATTTTCGTTCTTCTTACCCTCATGTTGTTCTGTGGGTTAGGTTGCTAATTCCTAATGCCACAACCCCCGTTTGGAGGACCTTTTCTTCAGCCGCCCATTCTGGATCAGACGCTCTTGGTTCTTCCGCCCTCTCGAGCATTGTGACTTTTCCAGCCATCCTCTGCTCTCGAGACCGTTGGCCGGTTATTATACAGATTTCTCTTCATATTTTGGAGTAGGGCTGGTATAATGCTTGCAGAGAAATGAAGGATTATTGCCCTTAATTCGACTAGGTTTGTGGCCCTTTCAAACTGATGCCTATAAATGTTTTTTTTGAGAAAACCTCAAAAAAAGAAATCGTTGGGCGCTAAGTCACAGGATCTAGCGGGTCATTAAATTGTACCACGTGTACTTATCAGTCTATCAGGAAACGTTTAATTGAGGAAGTTAATAGTTGCTTTAGAGTTATGAGCCGAACACCCATCCTGTTGGACATAAACGTCCTGAAAATTAACGGGAAGGCGTCGAACTGCCGGAATGATTTCATTCTGTAAAAGTTGTAAATATTTTTCCATCGATCAAAAATGGACCGACAATATGGTCGCCTAACATTCCAATCCAAACATTTAACTTTTGCGGATGCTGCGTTCGGACTGCAACACTGAGGTGCTTATATTTCCAAGAATATTACCTTGCAACGGATGGATTATGTTTTGTATGTAACGAAAATAAAGATTCGTCAGAAAATAAAATATTTTTTTTAAGAGTGTACATTTTCATTTCGTTTATCTAACATAAATTCACAACACTCCATCCGCTTAAAGTTATCTTCCGGAAACAGTTCTTGTGTTGGTTGTATCTTAAACAGTGATACCCATTTCTTTTGAGAACTCACTGGACAGTTCGAGCATTCACGTTAACTTCCCTAGCAATTTGTACACTATTGCAGAATTCACTAGCTTCCACAAAAGCACAAATATCAATATTCCTGTTTTGACGCTCCTCATCGACAGGTCTAACACGTGGTTCATTACCTTCATGACACTTTTTACAACTATTTACACATCCCGAAATTTGAAAATGTTTAATGGTATTTTTAACTATTGTAACACTTGGTGAAGTTCTATTTTCGAAGGCAACAATAAATAAATTAATTACTTCGCGTATCGAATGACCCTGAAAGTACCATGTTACAAGTTGCACTTTTTCTTGGACGGCATACAACGTAATAAGCATTTTATTAATTATTTGTTTATTCTTTCAGAACTTCGTTTGAAATTTTTAATGTCAATGTGACAATTACAACAATTTGTACCTACTGTTAAATAAATATAGAGGTAGAAACGTATAACATGTCATAGCGATTGCTTTTGTGTTACATGGTCAATACAACAATGTCGTGATCTGTATATTTATATATATATTTTTTTCAACCACGAAAAATACTACTAACAAAAATGCTCTCAGTTCGATATAATAGAGGAACAAAGATACGGCATAAGTGGAAAAAATGATTAAGTCAGAGCGCGCAGATCAAAGGACGATCAGGGTCCTAAGAATATGGTGGTGGACGTAGCATAGTTAGGTAGCAATTATTATTAGTAGGGTATCTGATCCTGTTGAGACAAGTTCGGTATTTTGAAGAGTTGTTTCAGTTTAAAAAAGTATTATTAAGTCAAGTTTATTGTTGTGTTATAATGAATAACGACTTTGAAAGTGATCAAAGTTCTAATGGAGTGGCGAAGTTGTCGTTTCAAAAACAACAAAGAAGAGAAAAAGTTATGGCCGTGTAAAAGATGTCATAAAAAAAATTGGGTTAAAAATATTCATACTACAGGTGAAGACTACAAATGCCACAGATTAAAATGCTTTGAAAATATTTTATTACATAATAGACTAAGAATAATAAGACAGTTTAATGAACTGGAGTCGTATGATAAACAAAATAGCTAGTTGGGAGGTCTTGTTACGGCTGTCCCGGTTCAAAGGGGTAGGAGCAGAAAACCACACGAGGAGGCAAAGATTAACGAGAGTTCATTTGTGTACAGGATTAGAGTAAAAAGTAATGACAGTTATCGTAACGTTCCTGTCTGTATTAAAGCTTTTATTTCTATTCACGGGGTTACTTCTCGAAGAATTTAAACAATCAGAGAATCCTTTGCTTCTAATGACACTGTAAAACCAGATGGAAGGGGTAAGCATAATAACAGGCCCCACCTATTAAGTGACTAAACTAAACTTTGTGTCAATTCATTTCTTCAATCACCAAAGGGTAGAAAGTCACATTATTCTCTAAAAGACACTGATAAAATTTATTTACCTGAAGATCTCAATATTTCAAAATTGTGGTCAATGTATAAAGGTCTGAATTCCAATAACAAAGTTTTCTATGACACGTTTAGAAGTATTTTTAATCAAGATTATAATTTCCCATTTGATTACCCACGGAAAGATACATGTAGTACATGTGACTGTAACAAGTCTAAAAAAGCTGCATTCGAACATTATATTTATACTGCAACTGTGGAAGGGAAAGATAACCTTATACCAAAGAAAAGCCAGAAAAATTTATGACATGGAAGCCATTGCTTTAGATTTCCAAAAGAACTTGCACACTCCCAACATCACTAAAAATGATGTTTATTACAAGCGAAAATTACATTTTGTCTCATTTAACACTCATGTTTTTTTCTGATCAAACATCTGTGTTTTATATACACGATGAAAGTGTTGCTAAAAAGGGAGCTGATGAAGTGTGCTCGATGATTGACCATTTTGTCACTTTTATTCTATCTACGACTGTTCGTAATCTTGCAATATTTGCAGCCAATGCCTCTATAATTATTTACCAACCTATTAAACTGTACAAAAAAACTCTTCTTCCACCATGGTGAAATTAAAACTGCGAAGAGGCTATTAAAAAAAGAAAACAAATGCTTAACACGTATAAGCAACAAAGCACTATGGAAAATTATATGAAATGTGGAAAAAAAATTTCAAAAACAAAAAAGTTTTTAAAATTTAAAGCTAAACTACATTGGCAGCTTTGGTGCGAAAACTTAAATAGAAATACACCATTGACAAACATATGGACGCAAGCCAGAAAAATGAATAGGATATATGGTAAAGGTAATACATCGGGGAATTATGGATGGCAAGAACAATTTTTAGATAAAATTACACCACGCTTTGGATGGTACCTCACATATTTTCTCAAAACAAAGACAAAATAACACCAACCATAAGATTTTTAGTCAACCAATTAGCTTACCAGAATTAAATTATACCATAAAAAACAGAAAGAATACATTACCTGGATATGATAATATTAGATATCCTGTGATATTCCAATTACCAAACAATGCCAAGATGTTTCTAATCAAAATTCTAAATAACATCTGGATCAATGGGGAAAGTATAGAAGAATGGAAAAAGGCTATTGTAATACCAATACACAAACCAAACAAATACCCCCACCTATGTGACTCATATAGACCTATTGCACTTATGTCATGTATACTCAAGGTTTTTGAAAGAATAATTAAAAACCGACTGGAACGGTGGATAAATACAACCGGCGCTCTGCCAACTACACAATATGGTTTTAAAAAGATTTTGGCACCATAGATACGGTGACACACTTAGTTACAGACATACAAATGGGCTTAACTGAAAACGAGTATAATAGAACGATGTTTCTAGATGTTAAAAGCGCCTACGACAATGTCAACTGGTTCATCTTACGGGAAAAAATGATCCAATTACAAATCCCTCAAGAAGATGCTAACACGATATGCAAATGATATATAAACAGGCAAGTAGGGCTCAGAGGATATTATGGGTGCCCAGTAAAATACCAAACTACAAATTTAGGTTTGCCACAAGGATCTGTCCTTGCACCATTACGATTTAATATATATACTACTATTAATTTACACACCTCCATATCTAAAGCAACTATTATACAATGTGCCGATGATTTTGTTGTTTATCCACGTAGTAAACATCTCGACAAATGCATCAGTCGTTTGAATTCAAACACGAAACTCGTTTTCCGATCCATAAGTGATTTAGGACTACAAATCTCCGCAGAAAAATAACATGAAACCGCATAACATGAAACCGATGCAGAAAATTACAATAGATGGTATAGAATTTCCAAAGGATATCAATGTCAAATACTTAGGAATCACATTAGACAAAAAATTGACCTGGAATTTTCATATTGAACAAATAGAGACAACATGCAAAGGACTAAACTTCTTAAAATCCATTATGCGAACTTGGTTGGGTGCAGAACCTCAAACAGCTCTAATCTTCTATAAAGCTTACCTAAGATCATAATTGATTATAGTTGTACACTTTATGGAACAGCCAATAAAACAAATCTACGTAAGCTGGATATTATACAAAAAAATCACTCAGAATATGTCTGGGAGCAATGAAATCTACACCAGTTGAACCGTTAAGAGCTGAAGCAATCGAACCTCCATTAGAACCAAGAAGATCATTTTTAGCTGAAAAAATGATTATTAAGACGCTAAAGAAAAACTCACCATTCATTAGCGGCATATGTAAGTTAAACGAATACGACCTAACTAAGCCTTTTTGGATTCATAAAAACCCTCCTTCTATTTGTGATGGATTAAGAAACGTGAATTTAAAACCACAAACAAAGGTAGGGACCGACTACTTTGATCACTTTGTTTCCTGTTATGTGAATATACCCTTTTATTCGGAGTTAGCATCATTTAATAGTATAGTTAGTATAGTCATAAATCAAATTTCAGAGGAACATCCAAACTGCGTCACTATAAACACTGATGGATCAAAAAACACCTATGGTACAGGTTGCGCTTTCGTATTACCTAAACGTATACAGAAAAAATATAAGTTATAAGTCGACACGTAATTTCGTGAGAAAATTTATAGGAACCAGAGGAGTAAAATACTACTAAAATGGCAACACTGTTAGAGTTACCACTACTTTATTGAACAGTAGCGTAGATATCTAATTTTTAATTAAATAAAAGTTTTTATTTTTATTTAAGAAAAAGTTTCATTTTCTATAAAGTTTAAATAAAAAATATTGGTGTTGTTAACTTCTGTGATATATCTAGGAAGTGATAACACTAATCGACTCGGCTAAATAGAACTTATTGTAAAATAACAATACCTATAAAAAATTGTTCATAAAAGTAATTATCACATACAATTAAATAAATTTTTTATGTACAAGTATTTTAGTATACAAACGTTTTAATAACACAACTGCTCATAAGTTTTAAAACTTATGATCACATTTTATCCCTGATAACTTAGTTATTGTAATAAAAAAAATAAAGAATTAATTTTTTAAATTATATACAACGTATTCTATTAACAACTTTGGTTTGACACCGTGTGAGAGAAGACTTAGTATCTCAATAATTTAAAAATGGGTAATAGGTCTAAAACTTTTATGAACATCTTTTTTATATATCTAGCAGGTATTTTATAATAACCTAACCTGTACTTTGATTATTTTAAATTAAATTATGTTGTATGTTTTTGTTCTATCATGAAGTGTATTTGTACTCTATTTTCAAAGATATATAAGCAAAACGAGAATTTGTACAATTACAATAAAAATAAAGGTTTCAACTAACACCTAGTTGGAAATAAGAACTTAATAATCTACTCATAATCACTGTTATCACTAGTATCAGTTGTATCTTCTATATTTATAGTTCATTTGGTTAATGCTGGTAAATATTTAACATAGTCATTTTCCACTGCGATTACATGTTTGATTACACTTTTCCAGTTGGTTGCTGTGATCTTTGTGACTTCTCTTCTAATTAACTGGAGAGCAGTAGACAAAAATTTAGGAGCCACGTTTCTTCTTCTTCTATTACCTTTAAGTTGTGTCCATATTAACTCTATTGGGTTCAATTTACAATAGTAAGGAGGAAGTAATTGTAATACTGGGCATACCAAGCACGGTATGCCCATTACTGCGAGTACAGTTATCAACAACATATTCCTTCTGGTACTGTCTACTGTCAACAACCTCCAACAATTCCTTTTTACTATATGATGCCTCAAAGTACAAATCTTTCTCAAACAAATTCTTGAATTTGTAATTTGTTTCAAGTAATATTTGGAATTTTCTCATTAATCTTGAATAATATGATACGTTGTCCATGATAATCACACTATATTTAGGTAATCTCGGAAGAAAAGGTTCCTTTAATATTTTTTTGTAAGTATTAATAATACATCATCGATCCATCTATTTTCTCCACCGCAGTGTAAAATTATAATTCTCTGTCCTGTCATGTAGGTAAGATGTTTCTCCTATAGTCTTGTAGCAGATTGCTTTGGACAATCTGATAAACATGTTTCTACAATTGCTTCTGATTTAGACCATTTAGAACACAATTCTTCATAAACATGTTTCAGCATATGTTTGGATGGTATCATCAGAGAGGTATTGAAAATGTCGCTTACATTTTACTACACGGCTTTGTAAAGATATTCCAATTGATTAGAGGGTTCCGCTGGCTCTTCAGCTGCAGAAGTTAGTTTTATAAAAACTAACTTCTGTTTTTTCTTCAAAAAAAACATTAAACGTTTACATCTATGGTTCCTGAGTTGAACTTTTTTTATACTTCATTTCCATCATATTGATAGCTGAAAGCATTATAATTGACGCTCGAACTTCTTGTGCGATATATATGTATATATATATACATATATATATATATATATATATATATATATACATATATATATATATATATATATATATATATATATATATATATATATATATAGATTTTTCAAACCATGATTCACAAATTGAACCCTCCATATCCTCATGATAATCTAGATTCACGTCTTTATTTTTTTTACAGATATTAATAATAAATCGTCGATGCATCCATTTTCTACACCGCACTGTAAAATTATAATTCTGTCCTTTATTGGGCGGTAATGAATTAGAACACTTTTTGTTATTATTCGTCCAACTTTTTTCACGGTGTCATGAATACCATACCAGGTTTCATCCAAATAAACAATATTTCGTTTAAAAATAAAGTTTAAAATAATATAAAATATTATACCTGCCTACCCAATTGTAAACCACTGGACGGTCGAAACGAAATTTATTGGGATAAACTACTTTATGGTTTCGGTTGCTCAGGCAAAAATTGTTATCTTACGCAAAGAATGCATCGATGATAACTTTATCTGAGCGACTGTACATATTTTACCAGGCTCATCTAAATGTAAATATCGATGAGAATATTAAAACTTTGTATTATTATACATCTCAGTCATTGATAATTTTGCAGTTAATAACTACTCCTGGTAGAGTACTTTTATTTTATTTTTTATTGTCTGCTTTTATTACAGATAAATATATTTTTACACAGTCTCACCGAAATACGAGGCGACTATAAACAAAAACACATCTATTTTCATAGCTGAGGCAATAGCAATTCTAAAAGCACTAGAATATGTTCATCAGAAAGAGAATCAGAATGCTATAATCTTTTCCGATTTACTTTACGTTCTTAAAATTTTAAAATCAAACTTAAACTCAACAAATGACATTATTTTTAGCATCCAAGCAATACTTAAACATTTACAAGATCAAAATAAATATATAAAATTCTTCTGGGTCAAAGCACACGTAGGAATAACAAACAATGAAATTGCAGATCAAATTGCCAAAGAAGGCATAGTAAGGGGGAACAAATAAATTACGAAATAACCACAGATGAACAAATAATCATAGCAAAACAAAGAATGATAAAGAAATGGTCCTATTTACGGCAAGATTACAGTTTTAGAAATCCAACACGTCACTTAAAATCAAGTTAAGCAGAAAACCGTGGTACAATAAGTACGATAACAGTCGAAAATTTATAACTACTACCAGCAGAATGAAGTTTGGCCACGCATGTTATCCAGCACATTTATTTAAAATAAAAATACTTGAGAGTGATCTTTGTGAAGCCTGTAAAAAAATTGGAGACCTGGACCACATCGTTTTTGATTGTTTAAAATATAGAGCTCAATCTAATGAGCTTTTTAGAAAACTTTTAAAATTAAACATTGAAATCCCATATTTATAATATACTGCATCTTCTTGCTTTAGACAGAAAAAAATTTACGATTGTTTGCTGTCTTTCGTCAGAACAACGAATATACAAATATAACCACCTTTGTTGATTCCTGAGGTCTTTCCCTCAGAGTGTGTTCGGTTGCAGCTCATTAGAATTATTCAGAAGCGCGGCCAATAAAATTAAGATAGCGATGATGATTTCCAACCTCCAAAAGGAGAAGGAACCTGAAGAAGAAGAGGTCTTTCCTTAATGTATGTATACCTATCTGTCCGAGACCTATTTACCTTTTATCGTTTATAAAAATGCCCTGATCGGCCCCTGGGCGAGAAGAGTGTAATCCCTGTATAATCCTTGTATTGTATCTGTTTTTAAAAATTTGTGTCTGGCTGTGTGGGTATTTACCCTAAAGCCAATAACAAAAAAAATAAAAGTTTTGTATGAGGTCCCAATCCCAATCTCTCGTGTGAAATTCAAAGACCTACAGTTTTTAACTAAATTTCTCATCAATACTGAAGCTGAGACCATCTACAATAACTTTATGTGGAATGGACGTGAGAGCAATCATCAGCATGATGACGTATACTTGTACTTCATGAACGACAATGATGAGTAAAGGTAAATATTTTTTCTGCACTACAACTTATATTATGGACTTTTATCTGATTTATTAGTACCAGATCAGATTATAAACATTAGTAGATACACTAAAACTCATACTACAACTGAGTTTTGTTCCAGAATACTGCTCAAACAACCAGAGTGCTGGTGGAGGCCAAGAGAAAATTTAAATCGAGCATCCATTTTTGATAGTACCAACAAATATATTTTTTTTAGGTTTTATATCACATATATAACATGATGTATATATGTGATATAAAACGCCAAAGTATTTGACGCCAAAGATAGAGGCACTTTCAGATCTGCGGCCTGGAGGAGAGAATATAACCCTGATCTCTGTTTTGTTACCATTGACAACAAAGGCCAACCGCTAGCAGCATCACGAAGGGTTCTGCCTGACTTTCCACATAGTCAACATCGCCCCGTCCTAATCAAGATCGGTATCAGCATTCCGATTATAAGATCGTTCCCACGCCCCAGATGGAACTTCAAGAAAGCTAACTGGTCTGCTTTCACCAGTAACCTTGACAAATGCCTAGGATGGATTCCAACAAAGAGCCAAAACTACGGGAGACTAACAGGAGCAATAATCACCTCAGCAAAAGCGCCAATCCCTAGAGGATACCCCAAAGAATATATCCCTGGTTGGAAAGAACAGAGAGAAAAACTGTATAAAGAATATTGCGAAGATGGAAAGCAGGAGATTGCAGACGAACTACTCCACAGCATTGATACTGCCAGGCGTGAAAAATGGACCCAGACAGTAGAAAATCTAGACTTTCAGAAGTCAAGTCGACAAGCTTGGTCTCTACTGTGGAAACTCGGAAGTAGCAACCCACCCGTTCGCCAAACCAACCTAGTAACTCCAGACCAAATAGCTACGCACATAGTGTCAACCTCTAGGGCATCTCAAAATCGTTTACATACAATTAAAGTTAAAAAAGACCTCAAAACCATAAAATCTAGTCTTGCACACTCAACAGAATATTCCAACCCATTTACGCATGAAGAAATATCGCAAGCCCTAAATGAAATGAAAACAGGAAAAGCGCCGGGTTTCGACGCCATTCACGCTGAGTTCCTCAAACATAGCGGCAGATTCACTAGGCAATGGCTCGCAGAATTCTTTTCTGGCATCCTTCAAACGGGAAACGTCCCCCACCAACTCAAAAATGCAAAAATCGTCGCCATTTTAAAACCAGGGAAAAGTAATAATTCACCGAAAAACTACCGCCCCATGGCACTCTTAAGTATGGTGTACAAACTGTTCGAAAGACTGTTGTATAATAGAATCAGCAAAACCATATTCCAACACTTACCAGTGGAACAGGCAGGATTTCGGCCAAACGGCAGCTGCACAAACCAGGTACGCGCCCTGACCAATTATGTGGAATCAAACTTTCAAAAGCAATTAAAAACAACCGCTGTCTTCATCGATCTATCTGCTGCTTACGACACTGTGTGGCGACAAGGGGCAATATATAAATTAATGAGAATAATCCCATGCAGAAAGACCACTGAGGTTATTAACGCTATGCTATCCAACAGATGTTTTAAGTTATATTGGGAGACAAGACTAGTACCCAAAGAAAACTGAATAATGGACTTCCATAAGGATCCGTGCTGGCTCCCATGCTTTTCAGTCTCTACATAGCAGACATGCCAGAAACCACATCAAAATTTTGGATACGCAGACGACTGGACGCCTGCCGAAAGTCATAAATAATTCGAGGTCACTGAACGCATTCTAACAAACGATTTAAATGCTTTAGGGAATTATTTACGCAAATGGAGATTGCAACCCTATCCAACTAAGACAGAAGTGTCCTGCTTCCATTTGAACAACAAGATGGCCAACTATCAACCTCAAATCTATTAGATAGACTCCTTAACTATAATAAACACCCAAAATACTTAGGTGTTACACTTGACAGAACGCTAAACTTTAAAGAGCATCTTACTAAGACTGCTACAAAACTCAGAACTCGCAACAACATCCTGCAAAAGCTCTGCGGCACTACATGGGGCTCCTCAGCACCCACACTTAGATCGATAGCATTAGGACTGGTATACCCCGTAGCGGAATACTGTGCACCAGTATGGATAAACAGTCCACATACTTACCGTGTTGATGTCCAACTCAACCAAGCCATGCGAATTATATCGGGCACAATCAAGGCCACGCCCACTTACTGGTTACCAGCTTTGAGTCATATAGCTCCACCACCCATCCGCCGGGAACATGCCCTTGTCAGAGAATTTACAAAAATCAATACTGATCCTGAGCTCCGCTCCCATGTCGGAACTTCCGCCAGAGACATAAATGGGCTCCGTTCAAGACACCCGCCTCTAAAAACAGCAAAAATTATAGTACATCAAAACTTTAATGTAACTGAACGGTGGAGAGAATAATGGGAGAATAACGCTGCACCAGCTAACTGGAACATGCCATGTATTACAAGCAAAGCTGAGGGCTTTAACCAACCGAGACGAATTTGGACACTCAATAGAATAAGGACGAACTGTGGCAGATGTTCCGACTCACTTTTTAGATGGGGAAAAATACAATCACCAAATTGCGACTGCGGCGCCGAAAGGCAAACAGTAAAACACATGGTAGAGGAATGCCCGATTAGATCCTATAACGGCAACCCTTCGGATTTCCTGGCTGCTACAAAAGAGTCAATCGAATATATTTATAATCTAGATGTTTGTTTGTAGAATAATATTTTTGTATTTATTGTTGTTTGTAATTTATAGAATTTATATATATATATATATATATATATATATATATATATATATATATATATATATATATATATATATATATATATGAATCTGTGATGTAGCCATACGCTAAATAAAATAAATAACATGATGTAAACATAAAATTAAATTTTTAGAACAGAAATAAAACCTTATGTTTAAAGGATAAACTTTGTTTTTCGTCATCTGAAAAATTTTGCTAAATGGACTTAAACCATTTTTCCCCCTGACCCCTCATATATACGTAAAACCTCCGTTAACCGAAATAATTGGGGGGGGGGTGAATATCGGATAACAAGAATTCCGGTTAAAAATAACATTGTTTTTCATAGTATTCTTGGTCAAAGATACTATGATTGTGTGATTTTGTAATATTTTCTAATAAGTAAATACAGAATAAAGTAATAAAATTAGGGAAAATGAACAAGTTTACCAAGCTTTTTTAAAGAAATCTTCTATTTTCTTTTGCGTTTTCATTTGACAACGATGTTTTGCAGCTATATCTCCATCGTTCATTTGCAGAACGTCATGGTTTGCCTCATTCGATTGTTCGACAAAATGTAAAGCAATCTGAAAAGGACAAAACTTTATACAATGACAACAAAAATTAAGAACCTAGTCGTATCCCTAACTAATTAGGCCTACTGTATAAAATTCTTAAATTTCTCTAAGGCATTGAAAATATCGTCGGCGATCTCGTGCTGCCTGTTGTCTGTTGGGTTTGTCCGTCATCTTCGTCGTCTGATACGTTCAGGTTGTCTGGATGATGAACCATATCAATGATGTCCTGATCGGCGAATTCACTTTTTGAGTCATCGGCTGCTAACCACTCACGTACGTATCTCTTCTTGGTTAATTTCGTCACATCCCAGCCAATTTTTTATTAAATGTTTAATTTCTTCTGTCGTTTCTTTACCATTGTCTTCTTCAGGATCGTCAATCAAAATCCCATCAAAAAGTTTGTTCCAGCATTTTTTTAAAGCTGAAGATTTGACATTGGCCCACGACTCAGGACACCAATAAACAACATGTTTTTCATTGTTAAAGATTTGAGAATTGAGGGAATACTTTTTGATTCATTCATCTCCTGTTATAACAGATGTCTTAAAAATGCTCCTCTATAATGT
Source organism: Diabrotica undecimpunctata (assembly GCF_040954645.1). Taxonomy (NCBI): domain Eukaryota; kingdom Metazoa; phylum Arthropoda; class Insecta; order Coleoptera; family Chrysomelidae; genus Diabrotica; species Diabrotica undecimpunctata. Next base: position 72,069,813 of record NC_092809.1, on the reverse strand, counting down.
CTCTTGAATTTATCTATTACTCCCTGGTCTAACGGCTGAATTAAGCTCGTGACATTCGGTGGCAAAAATCTGACAATTGTCACAATTTTGTAGATTTTGTAGATTTTGAGGGTGAGTTGACGCATTGTCAATAAGCAACAATGCTTTGATGGGAAGGTTTTTTGATTTTAAAAAGGATTTTACACTTGGGACGAATTTATTTTCAAACCATTCTGAAAATAAAGTGGTCAACATCCATAAGCTTTTTCCCAACACACATAGGCATCATCAGTGAGTGAAATTAATTTAGTTGTTTACGTTTTGTGATAAAAATTTACTTTTTATTGGTGAAATTATTGAAACTGTCAGCCGTTTCGGTTAAACGATGTTTCGGTTAAAAAGGTTTCGGTTAAGGGAGGTTTTACTGTATACATAGTGTTTTAAAAAGGTATGTCATAAATTAAATCACGCATTTCGGGGACAAAAATAAATTGATTGAATCCAACTTACCTTAGTACAAAAGTGTAGACAAAAAAAAGTTACAGCTCTTTGAAGTTACAAAATAAAAATTGTTTTTTTGCATTATCTCCGAAACTACTTGACATTTTGTAATAAAAATGGACACGTTATTTTCTTGTTCTGAAAGCATTTTTCATAAAAAAGAAACAACAAAATCTAAGCGCATAGAAAAAATTTAAGGGGTGTGTGCAGCCCTAAATCCCCCCAAACTTTTGAGTACGTTTAAATCAAATGAATTTTGTTCCATCATTAGTTTAACACATTATTTTTAAAAATTTTTTGCCTCTTATCACTTTTTCGAAAAACTAGTATTTTCCTAGTTGGCCATAAATTTACAATTAGTTTCTACGGATAAAATAATTACAAACAGTTCCATCAATAATAGTCAATAATTTGAAGCTACCATTTATTGTGTGAATAAGATAATAATTCAATTTTGATATTACAATAACCTACACATTTTAGGCAATGGCAGATATGCATTTAACTTTGGGTAAGTTGGATCAGATTAAATTATGATTTCAATAAACTCTCGGGAATATCGTAGCTGAATGTCAAGGAAATAGTGCAGCAGCCGCAAGGCACTTTTGTACTAAGGTAAGTTGGATTCAATCAAGTTTGTCTCCGGAATGCGTGATTTAATTTATGACATACTTTTTTGAAACACACTGTATATATATACATACATATATACATACATACATATATATATATATATATATATATATATATATATATATATATATATATATATATATATATACATATATCATCGAGTTAGAATCTATAGAGAAGCTATATGAGCATATTAACGTGTGTATTAAAAACGGCGTAGGTAGGCGTGGATAACAATGATACCAATATGGCGGTGGAATCATAGCCGGACTCAATAATATTAAAGCTACTATAAAAATATGACTAGTTATTCAGAAGATCTAATCATGATCTAAAAAAGTGCAATACATTTTTAATAAACTATGATTTATTTATCTCGCAGTAAACACTAAAAACACGATATATTATACATAAAGATACATTAATACAGTCAAATACTATTAATTTATTCTCTGAAGTACGGGCCATTACTTTGTTTACATATTTGTATACTAACCTGTAGAACGTTATTCCTGAACATTTTTTATTAACATTGCTTCTGCTACTTCAACTACGTTGAGAAAAAGAAACCATTATTATGCACTATCACAATATATTATTACAGTTTCTATAAAAGTATTATAAAACTAAAAATATTCGAAAAACAACAAACGTAAACAAACATATACGATCTGTCAAAAGTGTCAAAACAATCTTAACGATATGGCCGAAGTGAGGTCGTTTTTAGTCATGTGATGCCTTCTCCATAGATTCTAACTCGATAATAAATAAATATATATATATATATATATATATATATATATATATATTTATATATATATATATATATATATATATATATATATATATATATATATATATATACCTTGGTAGAAAAAAGGCCAGTGTCCAAAATGTGCTATAATGAGTTAACATCACTACTAAAAAGGTCAATTTGATACATTTATCAGAAATGAAGCCAATGTCCAAATATATTTAGTTTTCAAGTAATTTTAATCATAATTTTGCCTAAGTCCATTTCCATGAAAATAAAAAAAGGCCAATGTAAATCTCACTGGAGTTTGACCCTTTAGTTATTATTTTAAACAGGGCAAATGTCCAGCTTCCTGGACATTGGCCGTTTATTCATTTCTTTCGTGGACATTGGCCCTAACTAAGACATTGTGGGTTGTTTTTCTAACCTCAAAAAATTTACCAGGCTGTGGTGTAATGTTTTACATTTCTTGCTAAGGGTATATTGTTGTACAATATGAGTAAAAGAACTTAGAAAAAAAACACTAGAAAACTGTAGATTGTTTTCTAAAAATGGTAAGTTATTGCTGTTATTTGTAAAAATACAAATTATTATGTTTGATTTATTATAGTTAGCGAAGGTGTTAGTAAAAGTAAATTAACGTCCGCAAGTTGTGTTTCCCCTGACTTAATTGTACCGTCAATAATAATATAATACCATTACATCGTTGTACTCCTAGTGAATGGTTAAGTAAATAAACTATTTGTGTACCTTCTTAGTTGTTAGTTATTAATTTACTTTTCTATTTTGTGTGGAAAATTGATGATTAATGTTTTAGGTATTTTCTAACAAGGAAGATTTTTTTGGAAAGCAAAGAACTAAAGAAATAACAACACTAAAGAAAATTTCTTTTCAGATAATAATTTAATTCATAAAATTTATTGGTTACAAGAAAGCTTTTGGTGGTAGGTAAGTATATTATGACAACAACTTGGCATAGCAAACTACCTATATGTTAGGTAAATGTCGATTTTTTCAGACACATTGTGACCTAGAAGAAATAGAGCATGTTCCTAAGAGTGATGATTCATTTTGAGACCCTGATTATGCGGCATCAGATATTTCAGGTGGTGCAGAATAGCCGGTTAGAGCAGATTTTGAGGTAATTAATAATGAAATGTTACAAGATAAAAAAGAAAAGACACCAGGAAAAGATAGGACAATGAAGCGAATGAGGAATACTAAATCCTGGAAGGAATGTGAAAGAAGAGAACTGAAAGAGAAAGGGAAAGAGTATGTACCTAAGAAAGGAGTTATTAAAAAGGAAAAGCAAATGAAACGTTTATGTGATTGTCGGAAAAAATGTTTCTGAAAAATTCACTGAAGAATAAAGAAAAAGATTATTTGGATGGACAACAATGGATGAACAATAAGACGGACAAGATCAGTATATAGCAGAAACCGTCAAAGAAACGATAAAAATAAGAACATGAATTAGAAAGAGACGTGAAAAGTCTGACAGTATTAGCCGGAGGAAATTTACTAGAAGTTTTAATGACAACGAGTCTATTGAAAAATGTCAATATGTATATTTAAACTTTTAATTTAACTTAGAAAAAGTAAAAACAATTATCGAGAAAAAAAGAACTAGTCAATCTAATATCTGCCCAATGGATGGCAGAGAAAAGCATTCCAAACATTATAAAATCCAGGAAGATAGAGTGATTAGGAAGCATATTAATAGTTTTCCGGCTTATAATAGCCACTATTCCCGGGAACGTACTTCCAAAAAATACCTAAGTCCCGATCTTTCAGTGAAACAAATGTATCGACTTTATTGTGAATATTGCAGAAATAAAAATATAAACCATGAAAAGGAGTCAATTTATAGAAAAATATTCAATGAAGAATTTAATCTTTCTTTTCACGGTCCTGCAAATGACACTTGTGCTAAGTGTGACCAGTTTAATGTAAGTCTAAGAAGTATGGACAATAAGCAACTAACTAAAGAAGAAGAGGAACAGGGAAAGATTTTACTTGAGAGGGAAATAGATTTAGATTTAGCTGATAGTGCTTATAAGCAAAAGTCGTTAGACAAAGAACGAAGCAAAATAGACCAAACATGTGTGGTTGCTTTTTTTGACTTGGAAAAATGTCTAACAACCCCATAGCTGCGGAACGGTGTGTTGTTTTATAAAAGGCAACTATGGACCTACAACTTAACAGTGTTTGGTACTACTACAGCAGGCAATGTGGGAATTTGTTTCCTATGGAACGAGACAGTGGCTGGTCGTGGTGGGCAAGAAATAGCTTATATAAGAAAATTCATTTTGTCGCTACCAATAGAAGTAAAAATGCTTCATTTCTACAGTGATTATTGTTCTGGCCAAAACAAAAACATTTTTTTGTTCACAATGATATTGTTAGTGATTCGTACGATAAAGAAAATGGGAAAGAGGTACATTATAAATTTATGGAACCTGGCCACACCCATATGGAGGTCGACACAATTCATGCGGCCATATAGACAGCTAAGAAAAGGACATCTGAAATAGAAATTCCACATGGAGTAATTTCATAAAAAGTGTACGGAAGACTCCTCTCCTTCAAGTTGTAGAGATGGAACAAAAAGATTTTTTAAATTTTAGTAGCATACTATCAGAAAAATTAGTACATCGTAAAAGGAATAATGATGAAGCTGTACCATGGATGCAAATAAAGTGGTTAAAATACACCCAAGAACATAAGTTCCAATGTTTTACAAAAAAAGTTTTGCAGATGATGAAGCTTTTAAAAAAAAATGATTTAAGGAGGGGTTCTACTAGAAATCGGAAAAACGAAATAGAAATTGAGCAACCAGAACCCATTAATTCAGAACCTTTGCCTCTAGTCGAATTTAAGTAAAAAATTTGTTGGATTTACTACCTTACATTAGTGAATACAAGAGGCCATTTTATTAAAATCTTCAAAAATCAAATGACATCGATGCTGGCACTATTTCAGTTACAGACACCAATGACGAAGATAAGGTTTAATTTAATTTCTTTTGTATTTTTTATGTTCAAAACTAAAGAATTTTCTTCTAAATCATATTATTTTACTACTCTATTGCAGGGCCAATGTACCCATTCGGCAAAATCTGCACAAGGCCAATAATCATGTTTTTCTAGGTATAAAGAAAAATAATAAAATAGTATTCAATGCAATGAAGCTTGGCATTATGTTAATACATATTTAAAAAAAAAACCCACAATATTTTATAAACTAATTAGATTAATTTTTTTATAAGGCCCTTTTTTTATTAAGATACAGGTATATATGTATATATACATGTATATATATGTGTGTGTATATATATATATATATATATATATATATATATATATATATATATATATATATATATATATATATATATATATATATATATAAAATAAAGTTTTATTTTGGGGTTGAATTTGGTACAGAAAACCAATATTTAGTAACAGATTTATTAATTATCATTCACAACATCCACCTCATATGAAAATAAATTTGATATTGGCTTAAAAAAACAGAATAGTCAAATTATCACACATCAATAACATCAACAAAGGGTTATTAGAACTTAAAGACATTTTATTAGAAAATTCATACCCAATTAAAATAATTAACAAATTTTTTTTTAACAATCCTAATAATAGAATGATTGACATGAATCAAACAAGAGAACCAAATCAACAAATCGTGCAATCTCAATTTACTTTCACATCACTACCTTACATACCAACATTAACACCCAAACTAACTAAAGTCTTTGCTAACTATTCTGATATTAAAATTGCAACTAAAAATGTTAAAACATTAGCATCATTGTATACAAAAACTAAATCACCTATTAGCATTATGGAAAGCTCAAATGTAGTTTATATAATACCATGCGAAAATTGTGATAAGTCATACATCGGACACACATCTAGATATCTAATAGGCAGACTAACATCACATAAAAGTGACCTTAGAAATAATAAAAATACGTGTGCATTAATAGATCATGCAATTAATAAAAATCATTCATTTAATTTCAATGAAACTAATATATTAAGACGTGAAAACCAATTAAATAAAAGAGAATTCTTAGAAATGGTATGCATAAATAAATATCAATGCGTTAATAAAAAAACTGATATTGATAAACTAAGCAATATCTATAATTACATTCTGTCTTACGAAAATTAATACCATAATAACAATCAAGAGCTAGTTATCAACAACAAAAAATATAATAAACAGAAACGAGTGTCTTTCTGACATAAATCAAACATCAACATAATCAATGTCATAATGAATTTGTACAAAATTAAATAAAATTAAAATATTGTACTTACATAACTAGATAATTTTAATAAGTTAAGTTTTAATGTTTTGTAAATTTGAAAATTTAATAGATTAACCTCATGTTGTAAGTTTTTGTACTAGTTTTATACAATGCTATTTAATTTTAATTTCATTGTATTTACTGATACCATATTTTAGCATATCCTGAAGAAGCAAATAAATTTTGCGAAAGCTAGATAAAGAACAAAGAGTTTCACTTTCCTGCCCTATTAATGACTGCAACCCCAAAATAAAACTTTATTTTACATAACGTGTCAGTCAATAATACCTAACTACTTCTTTGAAATTTTTACTTTACTAGCCGGTCACAAACAACTTGCATATATATATATATATATATATATATATATATATATATATATATATATATATATATATATATATATATAAAGGTAGAAGATATCGGCATAGCTCGCAACAAAGAAAAAAATATAATAAAACATGTGTATAAGATGGAAGGCAACCGTATATACGTATTGGTCGTCTTCAGTACGGTGCAGCCAAGTTAGAAAAGGAGCATATTAACTTGGGAAAGGATCACTACAGAAGCAATGCGACAATGGAAACCTCTAGAGTCTTCTTACATTATTGCCAACATTGGTTGCTAGCTCCGGTAGTGATCCTTTCCCAAGTTAATAAGCTCCTTTTCTAACTTGGCTTCACCGTATTGAAGACGACCAATACGGTTGCCTTCCATCCTATACACAATTTTTTATTATATTTTTTTTTTGTTGCGAGCTATGGCGATATCTTTTACCTTTATTTTACTATTAACTCGCATTAACCTTTTTCTTGTTATATAATATATATAACATATATATATATATATATATATATATATAATATATATATAGACATGTATATATATATATATATATATATATATATATATATATATAATATATATATATATATATATGTGTGTGTGTAAAAACAAAGTTGTACTTTAAAATAAAAAACAAAATATTTAAACAAAAATTTTAAATAAATAGATATTTAATTTTTTATACGTATTAGTTTTAGTACAAACAGATGACATACAATAACAAATTTTACTTAAGCACCACTCTTACTATAACGTCAATTTAAAAATATTTTCTTTCCGCATATACATAGTCATATTTATCTTGAGGTTCTACTGGTTTTAGGTACGATGTACTTTCCGAAAAGGGCTGTACTCTTCTACCAGAAAGATCGTACAACTTTTCGTGACTGCTTTCAGGTACTGCGTAAATATGAAGGTCTTTTAATTCTTGATCATCTTCGTTTGTCTGATTTAATATTTCTTGCTTATGTTCTTTTGGAGCATCCTTAGACCCACTGGCGATCCAAAGGAACCTAAACTGTTCTTGTTTAGCTTTTCGTCGACGAATACAACATATTGTAATGATGACCACTATTACTATTAGTACTATTACGGCGGATACTATAATTATAATGTTCATATATTTTGTTAAAAAGGAAAGAGCGTTGCACCAGTTCAAAGCATTGGTGTTAATAATTTTGGTAAGTTCTACTTCGTAAGCAAACGGATAATATCCAATGGGGTTCCCTTTTGTAAGGAATAAAAAGGTTTTGTCAGTTTTCCACGAGTCATCTATAAAATGTTCAACAATATGAAATGTTAGTCCACTTGAAGTAAAATTTACGTACTGTTCACTGTTTAAACTACTATTAAACACATCTGCATTTTCCGAATGCAAAAGTTGTAACACTGGATTTGCACTATCCCAAATATACAATACACTATTTGCACTATCATAAAAATGACCTGCTGAGTATTGAACCTTTTCAAAAACATCGATGTACAAAGATGTGTTAAGAGGATTATCTATGAAGTTTGATAAAGTATAAATCTTAGCCATACCTTTATCATATGACTCCACTAGTAACACTTTTTCCATATCTTGCTTCTTTAAGGTCTCTTGAAGTATCCGAGATGGCGTTGTTATAAAGCTACATGTTGAGTTCTCGAAACATGTTCCAACAAGCACAAAAAAGTCCTTATAGTTAGAAACAAAGTATGTGTTTTTGTAGTTTTCGATGTTAATAAAGTACGATTCTATATTGTGGGTTAGAATACTCCAATTTCCAGAAGACACTGGAACCAAACAGTCATCACTTTTACTAAATTTTAATAACAAACTTAGAAACAGATATTTATGTAAATAGGTGAACATTTCTATTGTTAAATGTGTACGAGTTCAGTAACATTTTAGATAGAAATAAAGCTAAAGATTGTCATCGGAAGTGGATGATACATATTTTTTGGTTGTAGACTTGATAAGAAATACCGAGAGACGTGTTTTACAAAACAACTGAAATGTATCATTAAATGATAACGATTTAATTAAAAACCGCTTGGGATTTATTGTAAAATATGGAAAAAATTTATGCTGTAACTTAATAAAACGCTAGAGTAAATTATTAGAATAAGTAAAGGGAATTTTGTTAATCATACTTACTAAAACTTCATTTTATAATTATTAAAGTATTATAAATGGCTACTTTTAAACAAAATTTACAGGTTTCTAAGTAAACGAAAAAAAAACAGAAACACAACCATTTAGATTTTTATTTCGAAAGTATAGTAACTACAAAAACTGGTAATTTTAATAAATTTTTGAACTTATACTTCTATACGCGCGGTCGACGTTGCTAATTAGCACGGGAGTGAATCGGTGAAATCATTACATATGTAAGATATGAGTAAGAGAGAGACAGAAGATATATTTTCTCTCTCTTTCTCTATCGGGAATAAACATGTTCCTTTTGTATATATTATTTAATATTATATATATATATATATATATATATATATATATATATATATATATACATATATAATATTATATATATATATATATATATATATATATATATATATATATATATATATATATATATATATTAATATTATTATTTATGTGATATGTTTTGTATTATTTAGTAACTGTTCATAATTATTTTAGGCTTTTGTATTTCAAAATAATAATTACAATAAATCACTGTATGACCGAGAACTATCAATTTTGAAATACGTTAGTGTCATGTCTAATTGGCAAATTTCTTACGTGTTTGGTTTATACGCTGATATATGTGAATTCGAATCCCAATATGAATTTCCTTTTTTATTTTTGAAATATTTAAAAACCCCACGTTAGTCTTATTAAATATATGTAATATACGCAAAAATGCAAAATTTTAAAATAAAATATTGTATTGTATTTTTATATTAATAACAAAATTAAGCTAATGATGTTGGTAGCAACATTGGCGTTTGGTTTTGGAAAAACGAAACGTATGACTAATGAAACCGTCAATAAAATCGTGAGTCACAACTGTACCTTTTGCATGCTGATCGCATTCAAACGGCATAAACGACGATGGAGAGAAGGTTCTTTTTTGTTGCTTTTGTACCTTTAAACTTAGGCTTTCATTGGAGAGGCAGTTTGGCTTATAATATGTTGGCTACCAATTACGATAATCTAATATCTGACGTGTCTTCATCTCAAAAACGGAAAAATGTGTCCCAGCTCCAGCCATAAAGGAATAATATTGGTCTGGCACATAAATTCTGTCATGATTCTTAATTTTTGATTTCAGCACCCCAAAATCTCGATCATTCGGCAAAAATGAATGTCCTCTGATTGGAAAATAATGGATTATTTTGGAAAATTTGCCTGTAACAGTCAATGAGAGCAAAAACCGGATCATCGTATGGTTCTTATTTTGTCCAGGATAGTTGCCGCTGAACAAAAATACTTCTTGTACGTCATCGGGTAAGAAAGGTTTAAATAATGGGGCAACATGGAACAAACGTTATTAGCGCCTTTATTGGCTTGGCTTTCATGATAAACGTCAAACACAGATTCCTTGGTTTTAACATTTTTTATATCGAAGCAGTTCACCCATAGTTGACGCAAATAAAATATCTCTTGTATCGGTATACAGGGCAGAGGAAGATTTTGCATAAAATCGAACGTGAGAACAACTGCTTCCTCTCGATTTTCACAAATATCTCTTACACAATTTATCTTGTTGTGAAATTTCTGGGACCTTCTTTTATGAACCGCTAGTTCAGCTTCTGCAGTACGTTTGGCATGTGCTCCTAGGGACTGGCTGTTGATTTTTGTAACCAATTCTTCGCACTTAATACAGGTATCAACATGGGGTCTACCAAAACGCAAAGAAAACTGTTCTTTATCTATATTTATAGGTATTTAATATCCACATTTGGATGTTTTTCTTTAAAAAGACTATGCATGGTTTTGACATCTAGCCGTGCATCAAGGTATTCTATTTTTTTACTTGCATAGTGTGTCTGTTATCTGGGAAATTACAAAATATGATCATAAATGAGCTTATGATTTTTAGGGGATTTGGTATTCCATTTCGGGTGTTGTCCTCGCCTATCACGGGCGTCAAAGACTTAAGAAGCAAACTGCAAATTTTTCTTACACAACCTTCTGATATCCCATAAATCGAAGTAAAAGCCTTTTGACAGACCTTTTCGTTCTACTTTCGATTTAGAACATGATAGGTGAATTGAAATTCTTTCAAAACTGCTCCTTCTTTTTGGACACGGTGTCTCTGAACAGGCACCTTTTCGATATTTTGCTGCAAGAATATAATATCTTGTTCATTATTGGTGGAAAAGTTGTTTAGTGTGTCAACACAAAAAGCCAATTACGCTACAGAAAACTTTTGGAAACATTTTGCTCTGCATCTAAAAAGAAAAGAGATTTTTAAGGAATGGTAAAATTTCTAGCACACTAGAACATAAAATAAGTTTGTAGCTAATAAATCCTGCATAGTTATATTAATGTAGTTTGTTTATTTATTACGAAAAAAATATAGTTTTATTAATGAAATATTAAACTATGTTACGAAAACTATAAAAATTTGCCTATTGCTGATACAAACGGTAATAAACAAACCTCTGTAAACCTACATAACAGCATACAATATTACTTACTTGCATTTAGGTCCTGTAGCTCTAGCCAATACAATATTTCCTTTATAAACTTTAATAATTAATAAAACTGTGCTCGATATCTGCCTTTATTTATCGAAGTTCATTTATTCGAGCACTCAACGTTATATCAATTTATATCCTTTATAGTTAGTGTGTTGTAAACCTTTAACTTTGGCATTACGTACAACATTCCTTCTGTATTTATCTGGATTGGGTTTTCTCTTTTTAAGGGTAAATATTCATGTACACTATCGTCAGATGAAGTAGGCATATCATTTCTTTGTCTAAATAACAACAAACCAATAAATTTAAATAAATCATTGTCAAGCACTTAACCTCACAACACATTAATGAAAACTGAAATAAAAACATGGTAACATGAACGACTCAACAATCATACCATCTCGGCTACCAACCAAATTCTTAGAAATTATGTTTACAAATTCAAAGCAAACACTGCATACGTCCTGGACTCGCGTTGTTTTTGCACATACCTTCACTTTTAGTTGTAGAGTATTTCAACAGATTATGTACGGACTGGTGTAGTTTTTGCACACAACGTGAGTTTATCTAAGAGGAATCTATTCTGTACAAAAAGTTAGTTTCTGAAAATTGTGGACTGATGCACTTTTTGAAATGATCGATTCAATTGTTTATATGCTGAAAAATATTCACATGAAATTAAAGAAGCAAACTTAAAATATTGTATAATTAAGCGTTCTACTTGTAAAATGAAATTATCTTCACAATACTCCGTCTTAATAATATTATTCATTTGAATTATTTTTTGATATCCCTTTAACACTGCGCAGAATTTGTGATCACTTTGTTGGTTTCCCCAAGATGTTTAATTTTTGATAATTTCAATACTTTGGTCTAAAGAAATGTTTCGCTTTTCTAATCTAGTAAATTATTCAGCAATATTTACAAAATTGGTTTGGATACTTTCACACTTTCTTTATAGCACCTGAGCTATCTAAACTTTAAATGACGTCTCTAATTCCCTCAAAACTATCGGTTATGAAATTTATTGAATTTAGCAGTAGTAAAGGTATATTATGTAAACGATCTTTATAGGCTTGTACTATATATTTTTTTATATTTGATACAAGGGTATTGACCATTAGAACTCTGTGCTTACAGTTTCTGTTACTCTATTTAAACCATGTGATAAAAAGGTAATGTGTATCAAATTTAGAAAAAATATATTATTTTTTATAAAATAACAAAATATTTTCAGTTGGTCTCGGTAGAGGTAAGAAAAGTTACTCAGACATTCATTTTTATAGATCTACCAATAGTTATATTGTTCGTTTTTTTTTGCAACTCAACGGAAACTAAATATCTGGTGCTATACTCACTCCTGTTTAAACTTCTTATAACCAAATTTGCAATATGCCGTCCTTTAACATCAGTTGTCTCGTCAACAGATATCCATATTGGATTATTCCCAATTGCAGTTTTAATCGCTTTAACACTAAATTGCATGCTGGAATCTACATATTTTTTCGAAAGGTCGTAGCGAAAGGAATTTGTACAACATTATCATTATTGCAGTACTTTTTTAAAAATTGTTGGAATAATGGATTATCCAATTTTGCAATTGAAATATTGCAACCAATCAGCAAACTGCAGAGATCAATAATCAAATTTTTTTAGTAAGAAACGTTGGTTTTATTTTGTAGTTATGAGGTGCTGAGCCAAATCTGGGGACTCTGGGATTTATACGTTGCAGTGCCTAAGTGTTGATCAACTTGAAAAAATTTTTTTCACATTTGATCTGAAAATTGGAAATAAAAAAGTTAACCAATAAACTTGTAGTACTTCGTCACTTTAAAATTAATATAATATAATATCCTAATTTAATTGGTTTTCACCTTTATTAAAATTTTATATATAGGATATTAAGCCAGAGGACGATTTCCTTTGTCAATTTTAAACGGATAAAAACATTAATCAATCACACTACATGTTACAATATTATAAAACTTGTTTCCCGAAGTATCTCCTATATAAACTATTTTTTGGGCTTTGATCATAGAATTTTTCTTCAAAAATATCAGAGGTTTTAGTAAAATGTCACATTTTTATTGTAAAAAATAACGTATTAATTAATGACGTTTGTTCCATGTTGTCCCATTATTTTAAACCTTTTTTACCCGATAACGTACAAGAAGTATTTTTGTTCAGCGGCAACTATCCTGGACAAAATAAGAACCATACGATGATCCGGTTTTTGCTCTCATTGACTGTTACAGGCAAATTTTCCAAAATAATCCATTATTTTCCAATCAGAGGACATTCATTTTTGCCGAATGATCGAGATTTTGGAGTGCTGAAATTAAAAATTAAGAATCATGACAGAATTTATGTGCCAGACCAATATTATTCCTTTATGGCTGGATCTGGGACACATTTTTCCGTTTTTAAGATGAAGACACGTCAGATATTAGATTATCGTAATTGGTAACCAACATATTACAAGCCAAACTGCCTCTCCAATGAAAGCCTAAGTTTAAAGGTACAAAAGCAACAAAAAAGAACCTTCCCTCCATCGTCGTTTATGTCGTTTGAATGCGATAAGCTTTTTCTGCTGTATTTTTTCTATGATGGCGGTTGTTCTCTCCATGATTTGTCTTATTCTTTTATTTGGTACTTGCACTATTCTCGTTATACCTGCTAATTTGTGCCCAAAATCCATTTTCAGAACAAAGAGGTTTTATTGCGTTTTCTTAGTGAGTTGCCAGGTTTCTCACCCATAAATTGTACTTTATAATACTGTTATAATATGGTAAGTTCAGTGTACCAATTATTTTTTTCCCTTTTATGATCCGTCTTTTGATTTTTTTTTTCCATCCCTTTCCATCATCGTTCTGGCTTTACAACCCTGCGTGGGTCCTAGCCTCCTCAAGAATTTCTCTCCAGTCGTCCTTATTTATCGCCTTTCCCGCCAAGCACGTATTACCATATTTCTCATGTTTTCATCGATGTTATTAAGGAGCCATGTTCTGGGTCTTCCTCTCCTTCTCTGACCATGGGTCTATCAAGGACCGTTTTTCTAGCTGGGTCATTTTGTTTCATCCGCATTACATGTCCTATACATCTTCCCCCCCCCTGCCTTTCCATCTCTGTCACCAAATAGATATTTAATTTAATTATGGTTTAATCCCCTACGTTCGTTCTCCTGTATTATTTGCTTTGTCATGAATTGCAGATCTTCCTGGTCCTATGCGATGGCCAGATCTCCCTGGATCTGTGCGGTGGCTACTTGATCGTCCGCCAAATACGGACGCTGACGGGTGGGGATATACGTCACGTTTAAAGCGCTCATATCGGCCAAATTTTTCATCACCATAAGATTTTTATAACTTGTAATTGTACATATAATTATTTAAAACTACGGTAGGCAATATTTTTGTTACATCGGAAACTGCTACAGTAATAAATAGTAAAAGTGGTTGCACTTTTTAACGATTTCCTCCTCAAATCATAAAAAGCATCAATGCGAACCATATTTAATTTTTTTAAGAAAAGATGAACCAATAATGTCATGTGTTTAGGGTTAAAATTTAAAGAAAAAATCAGTTATTTATATTATTGTTTGATTACATTAAATAGGAATTGAAATAAGAAAAAAATTGACTCAATTTATATATTCAAAACAGTAAATCTGTATTTACAATTCGACAAAAAGTGAGGTTAGGATTAGGATTTCAAAAAAATCATTCTTAAAATAATTATTACTTAAACTTGTTTTTAGGACAGATTATCCCTGTAAATATATAAATTGGTATAATAAATATAAAATATATAAATCGGTATTGTTCAAAAAATATAAATAATAAGCTTGTAAAATGTTTAAAGTCTATAAATTTAACTTAACTGTGTTTGTAAAAATATCATCCAAATTTAAACTCAAACAAATCTATTGGTAATACATAAACACTATGATAACGTTATTATAAATAATTAATATACAGACAATAATTACGATTAATTAAAAATTTTTGATTTTATTACTGCAGATTTATAAATGTTTTCAATGGTGTAAATCTTATAGTGGTGATATAATAACCTTTAGGGGTCGACACCTGTTCAGCTGCGTGGAGCGAATGTGGTTTATTTCGTCGCTTAATTGTATACCATTTCCTGAACGTGATCTCCTCCATGTCATTAGTGCCTCACTCCGGTAGATTTTGAAGAGTGTTGGAGATAGACTGCAGGATCGTTTAGTCCCATATTTACCCTAAAATTCTCGGATAACCGGTTAAAAATCTTTATTTTTGATCGAAGATTGTGTAGAACTTTTTTATTGCTATCATAAGAATAATATTAATAGATGAGCTTTCGAGTACTTGCCATTGTATATATAGGGGTATTGTAATATACGATTTCATCATATCCACAAATAATAAATAAGTTGATCTATCCCTAGCCATTCATTTTTGATTTAGATAAGTTAAAGTGTAGATGTGATCGATGCAAGATCGTCCAGCTCTAAATTCTGCTTGCTGTTACAGCTCAAATGGTTGATATTTATTTTCGACTAGGGTTCTTATAAATTTTCGTACAATCTTCTGAGAGTGTTGGTAACTGATATGCAGCGGTAATTTTTTCAGTCTGCCTTACCCGCTTTTTAAGGATTGGTGTAATATATCCTTCGTTCGAGCTTTCAGGTATATTATCTTCGTTTAGATATCTATTAAAAAGTTCTATGAGCATATTAACAAGCGTTGGTGTTTTGCTTTTTCAACATTCAACAGTGATTTCTTTTGGTTTATAGGCTCTTTTGTTTTTCACGGTTTTTATAAGTTTGGCAAGTACGTCGGTTTCGTTGTATATTTCTGGTCCATGGATTTGGTAACTTCTCGATGTTTGTTTCAGATATTTAGGTCTGGACTCTTATAGTTCTTTTTCTTAGTAACTTTTAGATACATTGTGTTGATATCATCTATGTTTGTTGTGTTTATGTCTTTAATAATATTTTATTCAAATTTATTTTAAGTATACTAGTTTGGCAATAAATAACTGAGTAATATTAATTTATGATATCGGCTAATATCTACGTTATTACTTTTCTATTAATAGCTTTTAAATAAACGTATCTAATAAAAAATGAATGCGCCTAATAACACATGTATGTCTTTATTGTTCTCAAATGTCGAGGTAAGCACTACATACACATACAGATATACTAAAACTAAACGGTTTGGATAAGAGACAAGACAAGAGTTAAGACCTTTACCTAATTTTTGTAATCACGCAAGAGTATTGATTTTAAAGAAAATTGCTGCCCCTTTTACGAATACACCTATTGATTTCATACAATATAGTGTTTGTCTTTTAAGTAACATTAGTCGCTTAATTATACTTTAGTTGTTCTATATAAAGGTACATCAAATAGATGTGTCATTGAAATACCATTCGCATCATAACTATTTAGTATCTTTAATGAGAATTAACTGTAACTTTAGTGGAAAACACTTTTATTTTTGCGTTTTATTTCCAATTCGAAATTTAATTAGGAATATACGGATTTAAATACCAATTAAATTTATTTAATTTTCTTATTTCTCAGAACGTCATAACCTTTTATCCCTTTTGTCGATCTGTTTTTTTTTAATATTCACCTACCTATTGCTTAAAAATTTGATACGCAAATAGATATTAGTATAGATAAAATAATTATAAATTAAAACGGGTAAGTTGGGTAAGCGGCTTTAGTGATTGTCAGTTCACAGTAATTGGGTTCTTCTTCTTCTTAGTCGTAAATTTTCCCAATGTTCCTCCACGTTTTTCTATCTTCTGCCATTCTAGCACATTCTGACAATGGAGCGCCAATAGTAGCAACAATATGGTCCGTGTATCGTGTGGGAGATCTACCTCTATTTCTTTTGCCTTCTACTTTTCCCTGGATGGTAAGTTTTTCAAGACCATTTCTTCGAAGCACATGTCAAAATAGCTTATTATTTAAAATCCACAAGGAAAATAATTCCTGTAGCTGGCTGTATACCACGTATAACAAAAGAGGTTAGTCTTTTTATGTGGGTATATTTTATTTTATAAAAACCCTTAAAAGGGCAACATTACAAGCACGAACGTTCCGAAAACGTTCGTGCTTGTAATGTTGCCCTTTTAAGGGTTTTTATAAAATAAAATATACCCACATACAAAGACTAACCTCTTTAGCTTATTATTTATTCTGATATTTGTGTTCTTAGTCCTTTCTTTATGTTTAGCTGGTCCAGTATGGATTAATTTGTTCTTCGGGCCACCCATGGTATTCTCAGCATTCGTCTCCAGCAGTACATCTCAAATACATCTATGTTCTTTTTGTCTTTCTCAGTAAGGGTCTAGCATTTCGATGCATAAGTAAAAACTGGAAAAACTAGATTTCTGACTAGTCTCATTTTTGTATCGGTAGTTATTTCATGGCTTTTCCAAATTTTTATTAATTTTGCCATAGCGCTTTTTGCGATTGCTGACCGCCGCTTTATTTCTTCAGTACAGCCTCCTTTGTTGGTTATTAATGAGCCCAGATACACAAATTTATCTACAACAGCGATATTGTTTATCATGACCAGATGATTTTGATTGTTGTTAGCTCTGTGAATTATCATGATTCTCGTTTTATCTCTGTTTATTTTAAGGCCCATCGTTAAGCTTACGTCTTCTATCCGTTGTAGCAGGTGAATCAATTCAGCTTCAGAACTAGCGAGGATAGTAGTATCGTCTGCATATCTCAAGTTGCAAATCTTCTTCCCGCCAATGGTGATGCCACCGTTCCAGTCCTCAGTAGCTTTCCGCATTATCCATTCACCATAGATGTTAAATAGAATTGGGCTTAGTATGCAGCCTTGTCTCACGCTCTTTGTGACCCTGAAACTATCGGTTAGTTCCCCATTTATTCTAACTCTGGCATAATTGTTATTGTACAGGCTTTTAATTAGCAGTATCAGATGATTGGGGACTCCCATTTCAGACAAAACCTGCCACATTTTACTCCAGTTGACCAAATCGAAAGCTTTACTATAATCTATGAAGCACAAATATGTTGTGATGTTGAATTCTATGGATTTTTCTACAATCTGCCGTACGTTTAAAATTTGTTCTCTAGTACCACGTCCAGGGACGAAACCTGCTTGGTCCTCCGCAATGTTAGGTAGTAAAAAGGGCTTTATCCTCTCGAGAATTATGTGTAAGAGTATGTTACTGCAATGCGCAATTAGAGCAATTGTGCGATAGTTGCTACATAAATCTTTCGCTCCCTTTTTATGTATGGGAATATATAGTGATTGTGTCCAATCCTCAGGCCATTTACCTGTCTCCCACACTCTTTGGCAAATTTGATGCATTATATCCACTCCAACGTCATCTAGGGCCCAAATCATTTCAATATGTATGTTATCTGGACCGGCAGCTTTCTGACTTTTTTGCCTGCTTCAACTTCACTTTCATAATTGCTGCTTCAACTTCACTTTTGAGTACGTCAGGTTCCGTCACAAAACTGGCATCTTCTTGTTGTGATGGGGCGTCTGTGCTTTCCTCCATCATCAGTCGTCCACAGTATTCTTTCCATCTGTGTAAAATATCTTTTTTAGAAGTGAGTAGAGTTCCGTTATCATCTTTGATAGCAAGGTAGTTTGGTGTAAAGGAACGTGTTATCTGCTTTATTTTTTTAAACATGTCTCTGGTCTCAGTTTTGGTTTTATGCTGTTCTATTTCCATGCAGATTTTGTTCAAGTGTGTGTTCTTGTCCTTTTTGCAGAGTCTTTTTATTTGGCCATTCAGCGCTTTATATGCCTCTTTATCAATTTCACTGTTCAGTTCTGTGGCTTTTAAGTACTTCCTCTCCTGTATTTTAGTCCACGTGGAGTCTGTTATCCATTGTTTCCTTCTTTCTTCTCTATCACTCTTAATGTTTTTCGCAGCATTATGCAATATGGATTTTGTTTTTGTTCATATGCTATTTGAGGACTCTTCTGGATTTAATGATTGTTTGAGGTCACATAGCTTTTGCATTGAGGCTTTTTTGTACGGATCGTTATATCTTAGATGCCATTTAGTTGTTGTATTTCCTGTTTTTGGACTGTTTTTTAACTTCATGCGGAATTCAGCTGATAAAAATTGATGGTCGCTATTACAATCTTTTCCTGAATAGGTCTTAACATCCTTAACAGCGCTCCTCCAACGGGTTTTTACCAGTATAAAATCTATCTGATTTCTGTATCTATTTCCTGGTTATATCCAAGTGTATAGTCATCTTGGGTGATGTTGAAAGCCTGTATTAGTAACAAACAGGTTGTTGTCTATACAAAAGTGTAGCAAGCGTTCTCCTCTGTCAGTTCTTTGGCCAAGTCCATATAATCCAACGGTCTGTCGCAAGTAATGATCTTCTGTAGTTACACCAATTTTAGCGTTGAAATCGCCTACGACTGCTGTGATTTCTCTATTTGCAAGCTTCCTAAGCGTCTGCTCCAACGTACTATAAAATGTTTCGATCTCTTCATCGTGAGCTTCGCTTGTTGGGGCATATGTTTGTACTACATTAAGACTAACTAGACTGGCATTCATTCTGACAACAATTATCCGATCGCTGACGGTTATGTATTCTTTTACGGAGGTTTTAATGGCATTATTTACTATCACTGCCACGACATTCGGAGATTCGTTATCATTGCTGGAGAAATAAATATCATTGCCATTTTTTGACGTATAATGTCCTTTATCCTTCCAGTGGGTTTCAGATAGACCTACAATGGCATAATTGTGTATCTCGTTTTCCACTACATCCAATTTTCCGGGTTCCAGCAATCCTCGAACATTCCACGTACCAATTTTAAGGGTGCTCCATATTTTTATGTTTATTCCAGACTCAGAGTTTCCATGGCGTGCCTGGTTTCTCACAACTGACCGGTAGCTCATTTCACACCATCAGCCCCGGATGCTGATTGGCGCCAATTGCTAGTTGTGCCCGACTTCCTTCTGCGTGGTAGAAAATAGTTTAGAGTAAGGAAAGAGAATAATGACCCGTCCGCCCTCGAAAACCTAATAGCCAATCGGGGTCGGAAAAACAAGAGTTGGCCAAGAGAGGCCGATAGGAAAGATAAAAGACATTTAACTGACGACTAGTTGAAGAAGAGTAAAATGTGAAGGTTCTCATGCAGCGCCAGATGCGCTTCATGAGAGTATGAGTATTAGTACACCTTGTGTTCCCGCTCATACATCGGGGTACTGACTACAGGCAGTATAGCTCGTCCAGCATGCTATAGCAAGAAGAAGAGAGTGTACACCATCTCATAATGTAGAAACTAATACACTCAATCTCCATGGCCTGACAGAAGTGATTGGGTAAGCACTGGTTATAAACACATTGCTATAAAAATAAAAAAAAATGCATGAAATATCTTGTCTTGAAACAAACTAGGCAAAACAATCTAAATCGTAATAATTATTTTAGTTTAAAGTAGGTACAGGCCAATCATTATAACGAGGACATATTTAAAATACAATTGTTGGCCACTAAAAATGACCGCCAAAAATGTATAACCTTACTCTTAATAGCTTTTCTTAACAAATTCTTTATAAAATAAGAAGATAATCTTAACTTAGAGAGATGACAGTTAGATAAAAGTTATTAGATTATTTAATTTCTTATAATTTTTGAGGATCCTAATATTTCGTATTTATGTAAATGTAGCAGATCACTACTTAATGGCCAACAACATTATGTGGCAAACATCAAATTTTGTTTTAACTTTTATAAATGAAAAAGTAACTAGAAATATATATTTAAAATCTAATCAATTCGTGGTAATGTTGTTTGTTTGACGAAATATTTAGTTAAAAATGTATGTTATTAAATTATTTGAGGTCGATATTTTAAACGTGTACATAATTTGCATATTTTATCGTCATGTTTAATGAATTTTGCGGAAAAACATAATAAATTTTATAGCTATTTAGCATTTAACACAGTTGATGCAGTTTTCAATTTGAATTTTTTTAATAAACTTTTTTAATATCTTTGATGTGAATATTACCTCAAAAAAATAACACAGTAATCAAATAATAAAAACCGTTTTTATAGAACTATATGTGTAACCTACTAGAAGGTAAAACCAAAATTGGAAAAAAAAATACTAGTTAACCCATTAGCGCCGAGATTAATAGATTATTGATTTTGTATTATTTTTTGCAATATTATGAATGAACTGTGTTTAAATAATAAAAAACTTTATAAAATATTTTTTCTGAGATATTTCATTTCTGAGATATTAAGTGTTGCCTTAAAGCAACGCTGGGCGCTTACACTACCTAGTTTTTGTTGAAAATAATAAACCAAAAAATTAATGCATTTGAGATACTGTAAAGTAGGCAATAAAACAAAAGTTGATATTTATTCATAAAAAATGTAATTCGGTGTGATTAATTATAAAAATTTACACTATCGAGAGTGAAACGGTATAAAATAAGAAGTACACAGTCCAATATCACATTTTAAACACATGGTTCTAACGATAAATTTACATGTTTTAGACGCACATCTTCTCTTTTTCCCATCTGGTATGTACTGTATCAAATGATTGATGGTGTCAAAACGAATGTCATTCGATACTCGGCTGTCGACAGATGCTGTCAAGGAAGCCGACAGTCTTCCACTTACACTTCCACTAAGTACACTATACTTTGCTAAATATGTGCTTACAATCTCTCTTGTAAAATCTAATTGCGATACCTTTTCTCCGCCAGTTTTATTATACAATATCCAACTATTTTGTAATGCAACATCCAGCATCCACGTAAAAATTGGCCAATATCATTTTTGCCACGAATACTGATCCGGTAGCAACTTACATTCTGATCCATTTGGTCAGTTCCTCCCATAAATGTCGATTTCTCCCATAAATACTTGGCGATCAATTTCGGTCTAGAAACAATTATGTTTCGTTTCAGTTTGTGAGAAAATCTTCTTACTTGACCTACTTCTTGAGTGCTGCAGGATGATGAAATCATTGTTACTGCAGCATTGTCCATCCACCGGACATATTTTATAATTGTCCATCATTTCGTTCAATAGTTGTTTTAAAATAACCTCGTTCTTTTTTTCAAAAACTCATTTTTAGGAGTTAACGGACATTATCTGAGAACTCGGGTTTCGCGAATGATTCCTATGGCGTTATAACCACGAAATTTAAAAAATGAAAATAAAGCCGTTCCAAAAAACAAAAATAGTTTTTCATAGTCATTATTTGATTTTGGATTTTTTTCCTTGGTATAAGTCAAAGTTAACTAAATACTCATTTTTTGTGTTGACACACCAAATTTTGTATCCAAATCCAAATAATTGGCTTTCCTCTAATAAACTGCTTGCAGCTATGTCTGCCAAAGTATTTTATCATACTTTAATCGAAAGATAAGTGTTCTTCCGGTACAAAATTTTTAACACAACTTTTTTTAAGCATGTCCATAAGAGGTCGCATTTTCCACGCCTTGTCAATTTGGTATTATCTCAACACTGCAAAAACCGGCAAATCTGTAAAAATCGATCTCTTCGCATAGCCTTGGTTAAAGCATAATTTTTCATATCGTCATTATAATCCCAATAATGCCACTTGGATGGTAATTGATTATACCCACTTATATATAAAATAGTAATAAACAAACGGATCTCCTCACCTGTTATCTTCGGATCGGGACAATTTAAAAATAATGCATAGCGACGACTTTCGTCCACTAAATGTTGGATAAATGCACCATTTACAAACTGTTTAAATATTTTTGTTGGAGACATTTGTTTATATTTAGAATAGTCGGATTTTGGAAATACCGATGCACGTTCTTTGTTAAAGTCTGCTCCCTTCAGCCATTGAGGTTAATTTTGAGGCTCAAGAAGTCTATCTGAAATCCAATTTTTTACCACTTCAGAATCAAAATTTGGCCACGGCCAGGAATGTCTTCATTCTGTATATAATCTTCGTTCAAACCAATTTTTTCATTGTTTGGTAGTCGTATTTCTGCTCCGGCACGTAATTGACGGGATGAAAGGTTATCTACCAGCCTACAAATGGTAGGTGTTAACATTACATTACACTACTAAGGCCATACGTTTTTATTATAAAAGATCTGATTACTATATCACTACATCCCCTTCTCCATCTTCATCTCATGAATCGTCGTCAGTGTCTACATTTGTATCTGGAGGTTCTACAAAAATATCGCCATCTAATTCATCATTATAAGTTATATGAAGGGCTCGAGCAAGCGAAAAACCTCGTCTAGAACAAAAATGATAAAATTTAAAATATAGGTAATACAAGCGCCTAGCGTTGTTTTAAGGCAACGGCTGGGTTATTACAGGCACTAACAAGTAGTTATTGATCAATTCATATAAATTATTAAGATAGGCTTTGTTAGAAGGATAAACAACACAAATTTAACATATATAAATAATAAGTTTTATATATATATATATCGAAATTATGGTACTTATTCAAATCGAATGTCCATTATTTTTAAGTTCTAATATTATACTCAACTTCAAATGCACCAAACTAACAAACAGTTCTTAACACCGCAAATAAATACGCATAACTGAGTGTGGGCAATTATAGTTGATGGAATTTGCAAGGTCACACCTCTTTTATGACTGTCTTACGACTTCAAGCTCCTCCCAAATACAGGCATGTCTGCCGTTGCTGTAAAGCAACGCACGGCGCTAATGGATTAAATCAAATATTTACTAGTTATACTCTAGGAACCTGGGGGGTTTAAGTATGGACTTTTATGTTCCCTCAGTGCCTTAACGTTTTTCTTTTGTACGTAAATTCGGTTTTTCGAATGTACCAGGCTAAAAAGCCGTCAGATAATTTGTTATTACCAAATAAATTGTTTAAATAACCGTATCTCCTTAATTATTAGAGATATTTAATTCTACCAAAATAAAAATTGTATCTTTTTTAAAATGAACCAAATGGCGTTTGATTAATTTTGATCCAATTAGTTAGAACCGATGTTAATAAATTAATAGCACCCTGTATATTTTTTAATGTTAAAAATATAATTATGTTATTCTGAACATTTTTTGTTAATACTTTCCCATACCTATTGTGAACCGTTTTTGAGTTACAATGGTTTCTACATGAAAATTACACTTTTCTACCATGTATATAAAGTTTAATACCCTCTAGTTTAATTTAAATACAAGTTTAAATTTTTAGGTAACTTATTAACCAGATAGCATTATCGTTGAAAGTGTAAAGTTGCCTTTTTCATCATACAAGGTAACCTTTTTGTATGCCACTGGGTGACAGTTATAAGCATAATTTTTTAAATTTCCTGACCACATAATATTAACTTATTTGAAATAGAAATAATCATTTTTAAATTTAATTACAATTTAACCCTTAAATTTAAGTCTATCAGAATGATATCCAGAACTTTCCGTGTTTTTGCTGAGATATATCCTAAGAAAACTCGACCACATTATAAAACTGTAAAATGTTTGTTGAACAACTATTACCAGTTTGGCCAATTTATGAGTAAAAGGACCCACGTTGATAATAAAAACTTACAAATAGATATCCTGGGATATTTTGCAACTAATCCAAATTCATCCTTACGGTAATTTAAGCAATTTTTGCAGGTTTGAACTCGGCAATTCACAGATTTTTAAAAAACATCATTGGATATATTCGTATACACTAGCTCAACATTTACATCCTGGAGATTATGTAAGACATGTAGAATTTTGTTAATGGGTTTTAATGTAATGCCAAGATTAAGATTTTATAAAAATGATGTTAAAAAAAATTATTTGGTATGATGAATCGAAGTTTACAAAAAATGGTATGTTTAACCGCCATAGCAGTCACTTCTGGAATGACAAAAATTCTCAGCTCATGTGAAATAGTGAATTTCAAGCATTCTATTTGTTCAGCTTTTTGTGTGCCGAAAAAAATAATAAGGTAGTCGCTTTGATGATTTATGACGAAAATTTAAACGGAGAGCGTTACTGCACACTTTACATAAAAATAGGCTAACAAGGCTTGGTTTTAACAAAATGGAGCACCGGTTCAAAATATTCGAAGATTCAGCACATTGCTTGATGAAATATTTAGCGCTAAACGAATAGCTAATAAAGATCCGTTTCTGCGGTCACCAAGATCCCGTTATCACCGTTAAATTACTATATTTGAAAATATGTTAATAATGAGGTGTTCTCTAAACCTCACTACTGATGGAGCTATAATAAATCAAGTCGTTTAAGTTCTTAACGAAATAGCTCTTGATATTATTAATAAAAATCTGATTCAAAGAGTTTATGAATGATTGGACGTTCATGGGTGCCATTTTAAATATTTATTACATTAATAAGCTAGTGCCTATTTTCTTTGATATCATCTTTTAAATCTATTCAATGTGTAACTTACAATATGAAAGTTGTAAATTAAAATTAAATTAACACAACATACATTGTGACAAAAATGTATAAAGTTAATTTATTTGAAAACTGCAAGAGATAGGTATAAGGAAGACTAATACAGATAGATAATTAAAAACATATTTTTCTAAAGTACAGGTAAAAAAAAGGAATTAGGCTTTTGGGATGCCGGTTTTATGCCAATTTTGACAACACTTTGTATAGTGATAATAGCCACTTTACCACTGTAAACGGTAACGATGTATCTGGTTAATAAGTTCACAAATTATATAGTTGTAAATGAAAAAAGTATTTTAATACTCTATTTTGTTTCAGCATTACAAGACAATAAACAATGAAGTGCCAATACAACAATCCGTAACCAAATTCTGGAAAGCAGTTTGCTCAAAACTTCTTTAACGATGAACGAATTTATGAAGATTACAGAACAAAAAACCAATACCACCGAACCTCTAACCGAAAGCAACGTCACCGATCACATAACCAACAGCTCAATCTACTCATTTTCTGCATGGCCGTCCCATTCATGGTTTCTATGTTTTTTAGTAGCTCTAAAGACTATAACAATGGCTTTCATTATCGTCGCGGCTCTTTTTGGGAACCTCTTAGTGATAGTGTCCGTGATGAGACATAGGAAATTACGGGTAATCACGAACTACTTTGTAGTGAGTTTGGCTCTGGCAGACATGTTGGTTGCGATTTGGGCCATGTGTTTTAATTTTAGTGTTGAAGTGAATGGGGGGAGATGGATATTTGGTTATTTTATGTGCGACGTGTGGAACTCTTTAGACGTATATTTTTCTACAGCGTCCATTCTACATTTGTGCTGTATTAGTGTTGATAGGTAAGTTTTTGTTATGTTTATGAACTTTTAGTATTCATATAGAACTATCATTTTAATCGATGATACTAGCAAAAGTTAATATAAATTAATATTTATAAATAAATATAAATATAAATTATATATAAATAAATATATAAATTATATCATAATATATATAACATAATGCAATAATATAAATGATTATTTATTTATTAATTTTTTTATTTAAACAAAAATGACCCTGCATCAACTACTAAGAGTTATTAGCAGGGGGTACAAACACAAATTACAAGTATTCAATTTCTTACAATGTATACAGGGTGATTGATTAGTGTGAGGAAGCTCAGTAGATCTGTCATAGTAAAAATTACAAAAAAAAGTTATTGTTCTATAAGATAGTGGCAGACCAAACTTATGTTTGGTCTTTAAATTTTAAATTTGAAATCTGCTTCACTTCCACATCACAACAATGTAAAGTTTTATTATGTTATACCGGGTATTTATAAAGTTATAACCAATATTACCTGAAAATAATATTAAGTTTAACTCCCTGTATAATTAAAAAGGAGTATAGGAACATCGATCTATTACAACCATAGTTTTTTACTAATTATTAAAAATTATAAGACATATATGTTTTCATATTATTCGTTAAATCAAATACAGGGTAAGTCAAAATGCAAGTACATTATTTTCTTGGTAATTTTAAATAGAACACCCTGCATTTTATATCACTATCGAAAAGTACTAATATCGTACTTCAAATTTTATTAAGTACTCTCTATACCTAAAGTTATCAGTTTTCTAGATATTTTTATTTTTCCATTGAAGTATTAATTTGGTAGATATTTTAAGGTTTACTAATAATTATTGTGAGTTGGCCATGATTGATTTGTCAGAAACTGACAGTTTTGTTTTTTTGAAAAAAAAAAATGTTTAATTTACTAATGTTTGTATTTTGAGAACGATTTCCGAAGTGGAAATTAAAACGTCAATAAACGTATTTTAACCTTTAATTGTGGCTTGTTCCCATTTTAATAGTAATTAATTCAAAATGCCACAAGAAAATAGCTTCAGAACAATATAACTTATTGTGTTTTTAATCTTCATATTTTTTCCTAAGACTTCCTTTATATTATTTGGGATAGTGTGCTTCTTTCTTGCTGCTTTATATGTTTTGCACTGAGTTAGTATGTGCTTCACGGAGAGTGTTACCTGACAATTTTCACACATTGGCGGCACATTTCGCGTAAAGAGGTGTTTATGTGTAAAGTTACTGTGTCCTAGGCGCAAATGAGTTATTCTCACTTGGTCGTGTCTATTTGCTGTGGGTTGGAGCCACGGTTTCACTAATTGTTTGATTTCCTTGAGTTTATTTTGTGATGCACTCCACTTATTTTGCCACGCACTTAACACTTTATATTTTATTTTTGACTTGAAGTCATCGAAACCTTATTAATAGGAATGAAGTCCTGGCTGAAGGCTGCTAAGCGAGCTATCTGCTTCTTCATTTCCTTGTATACCTCAATGTGATGGAACAAACATAAAGTCAACAGTGATCTTATTATTATTTAGAATCTCTATTTCTGATTGGATATGTGAGGCAATTGGATTATTGGTTATAAAAACGTTTGATAGTGTAAAGTGAGCTTAGTGAATCGGTTATTATGAGAGACGGGGACTGTTTTGACTATTTTATGTGGATAAGTGCTTGTAATATTGCAAACAACTCTGCAGTGTATGACAAAGTAATGGGATTGAATTTAAATTTGAAGGATGTATTGGGTGTGAGGAGGGTGCACCAATACCGTCAGAAGATTTGGATGCGTCAGTGTATATCTTATAGTGATTTTTATAACTTTTCATTTCTATTAGGAATGATTGTTTAATCAGGTCTGTTATAGTCTCACTTTTTTCATATATAATAAGGTTATTATTAATCTTGGGAATTGGTATTAACCAAGGGGGAGAAGTTAGAAAATTTGTTTGGAGAATTTCGGGATATTCAGGATGTATGTCGGATGTATGTCATGTAGGTTTCTTTCGTAAAATGGTGGATCTAGTCTTGTTGTAGAGAAACTGTCTTGAAATCGATCTGTGAACGTATTGGTATAAGTAGGGTGTTCTTTATTACTATCTATTTAAGAGACGTATGAGAGAGAAAGGTATTTGCATCGTAAACTTAGGGGTGACTCCTGTTAAGCATTGTAAGCTTTCAACTGGTATCGTTCGAAACGCACCTGTAGCTATTAGTAGAGCTGTGTTTTGAATAGATTCTAAGATTGTTTGTTGTAAATGTTTTTGAATAGATGTAGAGTTTTTTCCTTTGGCAAGTAAAACTAAGTCATCAGCGTCTAATCTTTCTTTAACAATCGGTAAGCATTGTTTATGGCTATTAGAAAAAGGGTTGAGCTTATAACTGATGCTTGTGGTACTCCGTTCTCTTGAACTTTTTTATCTGAGTTAACGTTGTCTGATCGAACTCTAAAGCTGCGAGATTAAACATATTTCCTCTGATATTCCAATTATTCAATTTTGATATGATATTGAATCGCCAGACAGTATCATAAGCTTTATTAATATCAAAAAATACTGCGATACAATCTTGCTTATTTGTAATGCTTCATGTATTCCTGACTCTAAGTCTATTAGGTAGAGTAGAGTAGAGTAGAGTAGAGTATTTATTTAACTACATAACATATACAAATATTGTTTGTAGCAAGTCAAAAAGAACATACATAGTATTAAAAAATGAATATAAAAACGTAACTTAAATATTATATACAAACAAGAACATATATTAAACAGAAAAACATTTATGGTAAAGTTACGGTAAGCAGTTCAGTGGATGTTCTGCAATGAGTCATAGATTCTTCTGAGCAGTAAAAACAATGTTTTAGAAGATATTTTTTTATAACTTTATCGAAACTATTGCAGCTTAGCTGTTTTATATTTTTTGGTAAAATATTGTAATAGCTATAATTAAGACTATTTTTTTCTGAAAGACTTAATCTACAGCGATTTGTTCGTAGGTAGTGACAGTTTCGCGTATTGTGAACATAGATATCAGACTGTTTTATTAAATGAGCACGTTTTCTGTAAATTTTAGTTAAAACTTGAAATATCAACAAAGTAGGTAGCGGCATAACTTTGAATTTGATAAAGAAAGGTCGGCAGTGTTCTAGATAACTAACCCCCGCTAAAATCCTGACAGCTTTCTTTTGCATTCTAAAAATTTGAAGTGCATTTGTTGATTTGCCCCATATAATTACACCATAGTTTAGATGAGAGTGGAATAAGAAAAAATATGTCATTTTTAATGTTTCAAAGTTGACAACCCTTGCTAGTTGGCGAATAACAAATAATGAACTTGATAGTTTTTTCTTAAGTTGTGAGATATGAGCCGACCAGTTAAGTCGATTATCTATGGTTATTCCCAATAGTTTAACAGTCTCTTTGTTAACTAGATCATTGTGTAAATTACTTGCAGATATAACCAAATTTTGCGTTTTATCAGAGTTAAGTTTTAGTTTGTTTGCAGCAAACCATAAGTTAGATTTAGTAGAAACTTCCTCATGTGACATTTTTAAATCATCATTATTTTTTCCTGATATAACGTATGTCGTATTATCTGCGAATTGTATGGTTTTGTACGGAGATATAAATTTAGGCAGATCGTTGACATAAATAATAAACAAAAGAGGTCCTAAGACCGAACCTTGTGGGACTCTATGTTTTACGGATAGAAAATCGGAGAGATGACCTTTAGACACTACCGCCTGGTGTCTGCCACATAGATAAGAAGTTATAAGCTTAAGAGGGATACCTCTGATTCCATAGTAATTTAATTTGTGAAGCAAAATGTCGTGTGAAACGCAGTCAAAAGCCTTCGACAAGTCGCAAAGAGAAATTGCTATGCGATTGCCGCGTTCAAGCCCATCAATCACCTCGCTCACAACATTAAATACCGCGGTCGTAGTAGAACGAGCACTTCTGAATCCATATTGTCAGTTGCTAAAGTAATTATTTGACTCAAAATAGGAATAAAATTTTTGTTTGATAACTTTTTCAATCACTTTCCCAAAAGTAGAAACAATGCTTATAGGTCTGTAATTGTCAGTTTTTGAGGAATTACCTTTTTTGTAGATTGGTAGTACTTTTGAGTATTTTAGTACTTCTAGAAATATTCCAGTTGATAGAATTAAATTAATAAGATGAGTGAAAGGTGTTAAAATTATGTGGCAAGTTTCTTTTAAAATTTTGCTATTAATTTCGTGAACGCCCCTACAATTAGAATTACTAAGAGATTTTATTATTTGAGAGACCTCTTCTTCCAGAACGGGACGAAAAAAAAAGGACTTGGAGAAGGATAATTTCTATAATTGACGAGGACATCGACGTTAATATTGGGAAGAGATGTAATTATATTCTCTGCAATTGTAGTAAAAAATTGATTCATTTTGTCTGGAGGTAGATCAGGTTGTACCGAACTGGATCTTGTGTAGTTTCTTTTGAAATTTACTATTTTCCAGCAGTCTCTAGGTTTATTATTGGAATTAGTAATAAAATTACAGTAAGCTGACTTTTTAGCAATTTTTAATTGCCGATTATATTCAACTTTTTGTTGTTATACTTTGAACAAATCGGGATCCTTAGTGGCATCTGCAATGTGTTTAACAAGAGAAAGATTGGATCTGTAAGACCTTAATTCATTATTAAACCATTGCACAGGTATTTTTTCAGCCATTTGTCGTACTTTTTTTAATGGAAAATGCTTTAATATTAAATTGTTATAAGTTTCGGTAAGAAAGACTGTTAAAAAATCAGGATCATTATTAATATCGTAGAAAAAGTCCATATCTGTACTAGCTAGCGCACGTTTAAGCTTCTGTAAACCAGAAGAAGCAATAAACCGTTGAAATGTTTGATAAGGGTCAACAACTTTATGCTTAGAGTCAATTAATAAAAACTGAGCTCGATGGTCAGAAAAACAAGGTTCAAATACGCCCACTCTGTAGATAGTTTCAGAAAAATTTGTCATAATGTTGTCGATGCAACTACTGGACTGGGATGTGATTCTAGTATAATCGTTTATAGTTGTTTTCAGACCAAAAGATGAAGAACATGAATAGATTTTGAATATCAAAAAAAGGTTCAGATTCAAGTTTAAAATTTATATTAAAATCACCAAGTATGATAAGTTTGTCTGCTTTACTAAGCAAGGATGATATGACATTTTCAAAATTCACCAAAAATAAGTCAAAGTCACCCTTACCCGATCTGTATACAGTTAAAATATTGGTTTTTATTGAAGGTACATAAATTGCACAAAACTCAGAACTTTGCTCTACATTATATTCATTTAGATTAAGAGAAGAATACATAAGATTTTCTTTTAGATAAATTGCAACTCCGCCTTGTTTCTTTTTTACCTTACAAAAGAAATTAGCTAATGAAATGCTGGAGATGTTAATTAATTTTAAATTTTCTTCACTTTGCCAGTGCTCCGAAAAACATATGACGTCATATAATTTTTGATCCGCAAGAAAAGCATTTATCATATCGACTTTATTTGAAATACACTGCAAATTAACATGAAACATGCTTACCGTACCTTTTCGAATTAGTTTATTTTGATAAAATTTTGTATAAGCTTCTAGGTTCCTTCCTCCGTCTTCTTTTTGTGCTGAAAATTTCTGTTGAAGTTAAATCTCCTAACGGCAGCTCCTTTGGGCCAAATATTAGGACTGTAGACTTCGTCAATTTTATCGAAAGGGGAAGATACCTTATATGTGGAGTATTTATCAGTTCTATGCCATTCAACGCAGTTAAAAGTAATAATAGGTACCGTCTCACTCAAAAATTTTAGACGATCATCGGCTTTCATATCAACACCAATGCGGGACACATGTACATGACCTTGTCTAGGAATGGTGTTTCCAGTAGACGTTTCATTGCTTTCAATAATCGATTTGTATTTGTTTTCTTTTTTCGGTTGGGTATTCCAAGATGAGTGTCCTGTTTTTAGATTGTTTTTATTCTCTTTTTGTTCATCACTCATGTATGGATGAGGTAGACTTGTGTTTTTGTTTAATGAAATTTTAATGGGTTCTTGACTGGTAGAACCTGAGTTGGTCGGGCCTGCTTTATTTACAGTTTTTTCACTAGATGACGTTGGAACGGGCATTGCTAAATTTTTATTATATTTATCTTTTAATAAAGAAATTAAATCTTGTTGCTCTACCGTACGTTTTTCTAGATGGAATGATAGTCACAATAACGTCTAGGTTATGTTCGACATTGAATGCTTTAATACCTTTTTGCACTGTTTGTGTTAATTTATTAACATAATCTGATAACTGAGGATTAGAACCGGACAGTGGTAACTTTAGATTCACTAATATGTCAATTAATTCCTGCTTTTTTAGCTTATTTAGTTCCGCTGTTAAAACTGCGACTTGACTATCGGACGCCATCTTGATTGTGACGGTTATCTATAGTGGATCGATTTTGCCTAAATCCGCTTTGTTGTAGAATAAGGAGTTTTTGTTATTCTTAATACCATATCAGCCTTTTATTTATCATTTTCTCTAACCCTTTATATATATTATTGGGTAAAGATATTGGTCGATATGACTCAGGTGATGTCCGGGATGATTTCTCAGGCTTAAAAAGTAGTAGTATTGCTTCGGACTAAATTGATGGGAAAACCTGATAACTCCAGATAAAATTATAAAGGTCTAGTAATAAATGTTTCCCACTGTCTGGTAGATGTAGTAAAAATGCTAAGCGGATACCGTCTGGTTCTGGGTTTGAATCTTTGGAAGAGTTTAAGGCTTCAGCAAGTTCTATGAAGAAAAAAAGAACATTAAGGTTGTGAATCTCATGTCAGTCGAATCCCAATATGTTTTTTTTACGTTGTTTTTATGTATTTAAAAATTATCAGTGTAATTTTCATCACTGGAATTTAATTCGTATCAGTCTGCTAACATATCTACGATTTTTTTTCTATCACTAATTATTTTGTTATTTTTTGCTAGAAAAGGAATTTTATATGGTTGGCTTTTGCCAGAGATTTTCCTTAAGTTTCTCCAAACTGTACTTATGCTTGAAGAGGTATTTAGAGATGAGATGAATTTTTTCCATGATTCTTTTCTATTCTTTTTTAGAATGTATCTTGCCTCAACTCTTCGTTTTTTGTAGTCCGTTATGTTTTTGTCTATTTTATGATGTTTTATTCTATTTGAAAGCTTTCTTATATACTCTTGTAGCTTGGCTACATTCAGGTGTCTAAGACGGAAGAGGTTTATGTTTATTTAAAATTTTTGTTTTTCTTACATACGTCTCTGCGGCTGCTGTAATGGTTTGTAAAAATGTACTTAAAAACTTGTTAATGTCGTTTGATGATGTGAAGTTCGTTTGGTTAATGTCCTGTTCGATCTGTTTGGTAAACTTAGTCCAATCAGCATTTTTAATATTCCACTTTGAGATAGGCGATTCGGTATTTGTGGTTTTCTGATGCGTTAAAGAAATTATAATGCGGTAGTGGTCACTACCATATAAGTAGGGTAGAACGTTCCATGTTAACGTAGTGGACAGAACTGGATCACACAGAGAAATATCAATTGCCGATGATGTGCCATTATGTATGTTTAATCTGGTTGGTCTTCCGTCGTTTAGTAGATTCAGATTTTGGGATGTTATAATATCTTCTATAGTTCGTCCTTTCGGGTTGAGTTTTATGGAACCCCACATCGGATTGTGGCAGTTAAGATCTCCAACGATAATTCTAGGTAAAGGAATTTGTTCCAAAATAGCTGTTAAATCTTCTTGGGATATAGTTTGATTTGGTGGGATCTACAGATTACATATATAAATTGAGGTATATTTATTGCGATAGTTATTAATTCAATATTATTTGAAGTCACTGGTAACTGTGTGCTCATGAATTTTTCATACCCGTAAATTGCTACTCCTCCACTGGCAGTGTTTTGTTTTAATCTGTTATTATAGAAACATGAATAATTATGAAAGTTATATACATGGTTTAAAATTTTGTAATTTATTTCCTGTAGACAGATAATAGATGGGTGTGTTTCAGACATAATTATGTTTTAGTTTTTCAAAATGGGTGTAAAACCCATTTAAGTTCCATTAAAGCAGAGAAGTGAATGTAATAATTCTTTAGAGGAATTATTTACCGATGAATCGGAATATTCTTTAAACAATAAGCTACAGGGAGTAAACCTATGTGTTTGCTAAGTTTTCGTATTAATTTGGTGCTTTTGGTTTTCATTCTTTTGTCGATATAGTATGGGTATAATTCCCTTAGAAACTTTATAAGTACATGAGAGTCTTCTGAGTACAATTTTGTTACGCTGATTATGTCTTTTTGATCCTTGTATATTTTCGAATAGATCCACGACTTGATTAAAGCTTAACAATTGTTTTTCGTTTTCTACATATTCTCTAACTGGTTCTAGTAATGTTTGGAGATTTGGTATCTCATCTCTTAAGATTTTGTCATCAGTTTTGGTTTTTTTCTTTAATTGAAGCTTAGGTTTTTCAAAGGTTTCTCCGGCGGGTGGCGTGATTGCATCTTCTAGGGTTATTTTTCCGGTTGCTTTGTCATCTTCCGGATGACGATGTAGGTATTTCGATTGTAGTGTTAACTGAAGAAGTGGTCAAATGTATTAATGTATTTTGTAGTGAGCATTATTGGGTTTGGTTTATTGATAAATTTGGGATTGCTACTGTTTGTAATATAGTTTGAGAAGGCGTAGTAGGTGTAGAGGGAGTGGTATTTGAGATTGTAGGAGTATTTTGTAGATTATCTTGTTGAGTATGATTTATTGATGAATTTTGTCTTATTACTGTTTGTATTGCACTTTCATTGTAAGGATGGTTAAAAGGTAAATTATTTGGATAATTAGCTGTCTGGTGTCCAGTTAATTTGCATTTGAAATATATTTCGTCATGAGCTATAAATATGCGGTATGATGTTTGTTCCAACTTGATGATAAAAGATTCAGGTAGTACAAAGTTGTCTGGAAAAGATGAAACGAAAATTTGTCTTTGAAAGCTTAGAATATGACTAAAGGTAGGAGTAGTTGCTCCTACCCGTAGGTATGATATGTCTGACAGAGGATTTAAACCTAGTTTTATTATTTGATGGAGTTATTAATCTTCTCGCTTCTAGTATATTTCCATTTACTATTATTTTCTTTGTTTCTGCTATGAATTTATCTACTAGGTTTTTAGATGATAGATATATGCATATTCTACCGTTTGATATAGGAGATGCGAAAACTAAATTTTTTGGTTCTTTATGCTGACTCAATCCTTCAAGATAGTCATTAATTGTACAATTCTCTGGTATTAAATATAATAGCTTAATCTCTGTTTGGGATTAATATACTACGTGGTTGACTAACTGCTTTTGAGTATGATGCATTTTGTGGTAGCTGACTAGAAGATGACATCTTTTAAATGGATTTAAAATCCGACTAAAGCCGGTGCTGTTTTACAGCTTTCGCTGTGATACCAGTTCATGGAAATTGGATAATACTTATAACTAATTGCAGTGATTTACTTAAATATTTAAATCCAAGTAGATGAAAAAAGTATATTTTATCTACTGACGATTTCAATATTCAGTATACAAATCACTTTCACTTAATTTTGTACTTAATTACTTTTAAATTTACTTTAATAATTACTATCTAACTAGCACAACAAATAATAGCTCTGAATAGCTCTTTGAATAGCGCAAAGACTTACACCTAACGCGTGGGTGGCATAATATAGGCTCCGATCATCTTGGACTAAAGCCACGGCTCTTACAGCATCTGTTGATGTCGTCTTAATACATTTAAAAATTCTGACAAAACGTTTTATTACCGAATTAGTCTAGTTCTCACAATAAGTATGATGAGAAGTCTTCGTAAAGATCTTAATTTTTTTTGTGGAATATTGTATATAAGAGATATATCTGCTGGAAAATTGAGAGTGTGGTTATGTTGTTTCAAATGTTAAGAGAAAGTGGAAGTGTTCTCTTTTGGTGTGTTCTAAGGAGTAAGATGACAGTGATCTGTGAGTTTTTTCTATATATGTAGCATCACAGTTGGAACATTTGAGTATGTAAATACCACTTTGATTTATGTAGTTGATAGGTTCTTTCGAGTTATTGAGACACTGGCGCAAAGAAATAGCCATAGATGATATAAAAATGAGTATCCTAAGATGTGCTGGCGGTGTATGAAGGAACTAGAAACATCTAAATCCAATATTTTTCTCTATTTATCGATCATCAGATATTATCCATTTTTTTTTCAAGTCATCCCATTTCACAGAAGCTTTGTGAGTTCTGCAGTTTTATTTATATATTATATTTTATACCTCTTTGACCAATTGAATTCAACAAAAAACTGAATATTGTCAAACAAATTGCAATAAATAATGGCTATGGTCTATACATTATACGTCTAACTACAATACAAATGGAGGCTTTAATTTCTAATATCTCTCTTATTTACGCTCTTTACCGTTTTGTTATTCTAAATTATCTAAAAGAGTTAAAAAAAATCTCATCATCATGCCACAAAATTAAAATCTCGTTTAATGTAAATAATACCTTAAAAAAACAACCTAACTAATACCAAGGACTACCTCCATTATATAAATTTTAGTAAGGTATTCAAACATCAGATACTTAAAACACTCCAAGAGAGAGACCACTTCGACCTTCTCACACCTCTTGCAAATCAATAAACATCAACATTTAGATTCCTGAAAACAATTCTGACATTCCTAATTATGCCAAAAGTAACACTTCTTTTAACGGAATTTGGGCCACATTCACGGATAGCTGTTTTCCTAATTCCATAAACTTCCGCTAACTTTTACTTTATTATTTATTCTTAATCTTCCTCTACATTACCACTCATTTTTATCAATGACAACACATATTACTTATATTTAATACATTTTAAGAATCTCTGTAGATTTATACAACCAACAATATATTTCACGACTTTGTTACAACTTTTCTTTTACAGTTGTTACCTAAAAACAAGTAACTTACTATTTTTGTTGAACGAACATATGTAAGTAAGGGTTTTATTCCAATGACGATTGACTATTAACTTCCAGTGAGTTTATTACTAATAATTAAAACTAAGTCTAGACACCTATTTTCTTAACGGTAAGTCAAGAGCAGTTCTAATATTTATTCCATGTAGTTGTGTGGAGTTGTCTAATAAATTTATTAACTCGTTGGGGTGTTTTTCCACACGTGTAAAATATTTATTACTGCTTTTACCGATCATATTATGATTTACTGTTTGGATCGTTAAGTCGCTGTAAATGTCTGCATTTGGAGTGAACCACGCGCATCAGTGATTGCACAAAGAATCTTAGATTAAAATCTCTCTAGTATTGGTGCAGTTCCCAACAGTTCAATACCGTATGTTTAGATGGGCCGGATAATTGCTTTATACACTAATAGTTTGTTACATAATGATAAGGTGGATTTACGGCCGAGTAACCAGTAGTATTTTTTGAATTAGATTCCTAATTTGAATTTGAAGTCACAATAACTGCGTCATCGGTATATCTAGCGATTGTTGTATTGGTCGTCGTTGGGAAATCGGATGTGTATATTAAGTAGAGGGTGGGTCCTAGTATGCTTTCTTGTGGAACTCCGGAACAAATTATTGTAAACAGGTTAGTGATTTCCCTACCTCTTTTGACTTGAAAGAATCGATTTGTCAGGTAGGATCTTAAAATTGAACTTATGGGATGAGGAAATATGAATTAAATTTTGGAGATAAGACCAACATACCATACATTTTTAAAAGACAGCAAATTATCATTATATTTCTCTAAAAATTTTTTAGTTAATCTTGTTACATTTGTTTTAAACCATTTGTATAACTTCCTCCTCTCCATGAGAGTTTTGGAATAAGAACAATTTGAGCAACTTTCCATTGGAGTGGAAAATAACCTGTTTTTAATATTGAATTAAATATATGAGTAATTAAACTTACGCCTTCGTTGAGTAGATTTTTTAGTACTAAACTAGATATTAAGTCATATCCAGGTGACTTTTTAATTTCCAGATTATCAATAATCTCTTTGATTTCAGATTTCTTAACAGATTTAATACGTGGAGCCATTTGATATGGTACATTTACGACTTCATGGATAGCTTGCTCTTCTTCAACTGAGACTTCCCTGTGATGCGGTTGGAATACCTCGCATAGATGATTTGCAAAAGTATATGCTTTATCTATCTCAGTTTTAGCCCAAGTGCCATTTTGTTTTCTAATTGACATATTCATTTGTTCGTTGTGTTTAGGTTTTTTTGTTAGTTTCCACAGCGACTAGTTTGTATCATCTGCAGGTGAGAGGTTCATTAAATATTTGTTGATTCCATTATCTTTATGTTGGATCAGTTTTCTTTTGAGTAGTCTGCAAGCTCTATTCAGATTTGCTTTGTCTTCTGGATGCCTA
This sequence comes from Diabrotica undecimpunctata, assembly GCF_040954645.1. NCBI lineage: Eukaryota > Metazoa > Arthropoda > Insecta > Coleoptera > Chrysomelidae > Diabrotica > Diabrotica undecimpunctata. The sequence goes on along the minus strand of NC_092809.1, from coordinate 72,030,833 downwards.
GTGAGCTGCCACCTCTTTCGCAGTTTTCTGTTTTCCAATATGAGTGTATTTATGTGTGTAGGATAGGACTCGGAGTTGTGTTTGTAATTAATTTCTGGGATGGACCTCCAAGTAGCTTGCTGAATAACCGTGGTTAAGGGAGCCACTGCATTTTTTATGTTGCTATCACTTTTAAGAGGCAAGTTTAGATTAATGGATGTTTTTATTTCTTCTCTATATCTGTTCCAGTTTGTATTTTTATTGGAGAGTGTTTATGACAGTTATAAATTTGACTTTGTAGATCTATAAAGAAAGGGGAATGATCTGATGAGAGGTCAAATGAAGAAGAAATTTGGAGGTAGGTATGTGATATTCCTTTTACTATAGCGAAATCAATAAGATCAGTAATTTTTTGTCTATCAGTAGGCCAATACGTAGGCTCTCCAGTAGAGAAAGGAATTAAATGATTCTCATTAATACCTTTTAATAATTCTCGTCCACGTGAGGTTACGATTCTGGAACTCCATTTATGATGTTTGGCATTATAATCTCCAGCAGTAATGAAACGGTGTCCTAGTATCTTAAAGTATTCAGTAAAATGATCAGCTTTAATTATTTTATTCGGTGGACAGTAAACAGTAGATAGAATAATCGGGCCTTGTGAATCTTCGACCGACACTGAAGTGGCTTGGATGTTAACTTTACTAATTTTATTTGTTTCATGATGCTTAATGTTATTTCTTATAATAATTGCCGTACGTCCGTGGGCTTTACCTAATGGATGTTGAGTTATGTAGGTTGAATATTTGGGAATATAGAAATGGCTCTTTTTAGTCATGTGTGCTTCAGAAATACACATAACATCTAGATTATAATAGTAAATAAATGCTTTAACTTCGTGAAAATGAGTTGTAAAGCCATTTGCATTCCAACAGCACATTTTTAGTTTGGTGTTGAAGGTTAAGCTTAGATATCAGAGACATTATAAGATCAAACATCTTATCCATTCTTTCCATTAACTTATGTACTAGTAGTTCTAAATTATTTTGTATATGCTGAGGAGTTGTTTCTATTGCATGAGAAGTCTCATCTATGGTGGATATATTTCTATTATCTTTTCCTGCAACAATTTTCGCATAGCTGGTAGTTGGTTGAGTGATTGAAGGATGTACTGCACGAGGTGGTTGACTTGCGTTTTTATCTCTAAGCGTTAGAAATTTTATTTCTGTAGCTCTGTGTATACTGAGCATCCCTTATAGCTGGCAGGATGATTTTCTAGACATATATATATATATATATATATATATATATATATATATATATATATATATATATATATATATATATGTATAGAGTATAGATAGATATATAATATATAGATATATATATATATATATATATATATATATATATATATATATATATATATATATATGTATAGAGTATAGATAGATATATAATATATAGATATATATCTATAATATATATATATATATATATATATATATATATATTGAGATGATTATTGTTTAAAAAATTAATTTATAAGTTATATACTAGATAATATTAGATATTAAAAGTATTTGGTTATTTTAATAAGTTAAATACTAGAAAATGTTATAAAAATTATTTATGTGAGGGCATTTTTAAGAAATTAGCATGTAATAAGTGTAAAAAAAGTTTTATTTTAGTAATTATAATGTTGTAGATATATTTAAGTGAGCCATGTGACTAGGCAACCAAAAATACTCTTTAAAGTGACGTTTAAATAATTACGAATATAAAGTGGGGTTATAATAATATGTTGTTTAAAATGTGTAGTTTATTAAATTAGAGTGTTAAGTTACTGATTTAAGTGTATATTCTGATCTGAAAAGCCTACAAGCCTATTATGTCAACAAAATTCTCGATAGAAAAGAAAGGAATTCTCTAGAATACAGAATTTAACCTTTGTTTACGGAAGAACTTTCTCGAATATGATTATGTCTGTGGATCGAACATATACTTTTTCCAGAACATTCATATAGGTAGGGAATAGAACAAATCGAACAGGATTTCTTACCAGATGGTTCTGGAAGATTGAAAAGGTATAAATACTCGGTGATTTGGATTCAAGATGGCGAGTTTAGTATGAAAGTTAGTTAGAGTTAGTATGAAATAAGACATTCAGTTAATAAGAAGAAGTCAGATCAGTTACAGTTTAGTCAGAATTAGGAAGAAAGTATAAAGTATGCAATAATCGGTGATTGAGTATTAAAATGTGATAATATTGGAAAGTATATTAGAAGAATATTGGTTGGATATTGGAAGAAATTAAAAATTATATGATGATTGGACATTAGTATAAATCAACTTATGATAATTATATGGTGATTGGATATTGGTATATTGAAAAGAAGAATAAATATAAATATATAATATATTTGGTGATTGGATATTGGTATATTGAAAAGAAGAATAAATATAAATGCTGTTTGCTGGTTTGTTTGGTGGTTTATAAATGTTGGTGAAGAAAAATATTTTAAATTGGTGGAAGCTGATAATTGGAAAAAGTAATTTCACAAAAACAAGGATAACCGAAGCTGAGAACGAAGATATTGAGTGGTGATTAAAATCTATATAGTGGAAAACAGTTCATTTAGGCATTCAGTGACAGAAAGGTACAAAATTTTGTTAATATAATTTAGTTAGTGTTATAACAATTTCAATGTTGAAGATAGTTTGTTTAAATTTTACATTGTCTATAGAATTTAATTAGTTTCATAAGAATTTCAATTTAAAGATAGTTTATTTAAATTTACATTGGCTATGTTAGATATATATATATATATATATATATATATATATATATATATATATATGTTTGTGTGTGTGTTTCATAATAGATATAATAAAGATAATTTAAAAAAGTACTTACAAACTAATTCTTTGAGAACCGCGATAAAAACCATATATTATTAAAAACACTCATTGCTCATCATTCACAAATAATACATCATAACAATTTGGCGCCCACCGCGGGGCTCTCTATTTAAAAGAATTAGTTTGGGAAGATAAGTGCTCTCATATAATTAAATTAATTATCATTAGAAAGAAAAAATTATAGATTTTATTTTTAATTATATTTGAACAAGTAAAGTCTCAAAATGTCTCAAGGAAAGAAAGGTACAAGAAGCAAAAAGAATGAAGAAGATTTGGAAGTAGAAACACAACCTATACAAGAGGAGAGTTTAGTTCAAGTTCCACAAGATACTGCAGAAATGAATCCAGAAAGAGAGGAAAATGTCAATATGGCAGCTTTGATGTCATTAATGATGCAGATGAACAAGACAATAGAAGAGAATACGGAAAAAATGGAACAAAAAATGAAAGAGAATACCAAAAAAATGGAAGAGAATTCAAAAGAAGTCAAAGAAGACATGAAAAAAATAGAACAAAAAATGGAACAGAATTCAAAAGAAGTCAAAGAAGACATGAAAAAAATGGAACAGAAATTGGAAGAGAATTATAGAAAATTAGAAAAGAAAATAGAAGATAATAATAATAAAATTGTAAAACAAATTGAAAAACAAATGGATAAAAAACTTGAAGCTGCAGAGAAAAAAGTAGCAACTGAAATAAAAAATATACGGAATGACTACAAGAAAAGGATAGACAATGAGAGGACAGAAGTAAAGAGGATTATTCAAGATAATAAGATAGATATAGAACAGAAAATAGAGTTGCAGAAATGTAACTTAGAAGTAAAAATTAACGAAGACAGGAGAAACACAGAAGAAAAATTAGCCGATATACAACAAAATATCCAAATAAATAGTAATCAAATAAGAAATGTGGAACAAAGAATAGATGATATTCCACAAATGAGAGACATAGGGAGACCTTACTTAAATTTAACAAATGAGACTGGGATTAAATTCTCTGGTAATATAAAAAATTTGCATCCTAGAGTATACATAAATAGTTTAAAACATAAATTAAGATTAGTGAATACTATTAATGATATTAAAGATTATATTAGAATGACATTAAATGACAATGCAGCAACTTGGTTTGCTAGTATTGAAAATGATTTAGCTAATTTTCAAACATTTGAAAATAAATTTTTAAATTATTATTGGGGTGAATTAGAGCAAGCCAAGTTTAGAGAAATTCTATATTTTGGAAAGTATAATCACAATTTAAAATCAAAATAAAATCAAATCAAAATCAAATATGGTAGATTATGCATTGAAACTGATAACAGTTGCAAAATATTTAGAACCACCACTTAGAGAGGATGAAACAGTCTTAAATGTATCTAGACATTTTGATGCTGATGTTGTGCAAACAGTAACTGTACAAAATATTCAAACAATAGAGAGTTCTATTAATTTTATTCAAAGAATACAAAGAGGTAATATGGCAAGTAATAATGATAACAATGATATTAGGATAAATAATAATAACAGAAAAAACAATTATAACTTTCAATATAATAAGAATAATTATCAACAATATAGACAATCATACAATAATACTAGATATGGTGATAATTTACAAAATTTTAACAATAATAACAATAATCAAAATAGACAGAATCCTAATAACAATACTAGTTATAATTTTAATAATAATACTAATAATAATAGACAAAATTTTAACAATAGAAGAAATCCAGAACGACCTAATTACAACAGACAGGTAAATTGTGTACGAAGGAATAGAAGCTGCGAAGACAGGGAACGAAATAGTACAAGGCAAGAAAATGTGAGTAGAAGTCATAGTAGGGAAAGACATAGGACATCAGATCCAAGTGATCAGATACAATCTGACAATTCTAATAATCAAAATTTTGTTTAGTAAACTTTCTGAATTACAAGTTAGGCCATTGCTATTATGAAAAACCTTCTGAATTTATTTCTTTAGATGAAGATAAAATTATTGAATCTATTAATTTAATTTATATAAATACTTTGGCCAAAAATAAAATGATTAAGATTATGATAGATACTGGTTCAGAAAGTACTTTAGTCTCGGAGAATTTTATTTTTAATACATTAAAACTATCAGATATAATAAAGATTCCAAAAATTAAAATTGTTGGTGCAAATAATGCAAAAAAAAAATAAATAATGATTCAGTGAACAAAACTGGTAGCAAGGGTTTCTTTTTCAGGAACAACTAGAAAAGAAGAAAAGTTGACATGGCGAGACTGGCTGCTCATCCAGATGAATTTGTCTGTACAAGATGATGAGATTGAAGAAAGTAATAAATCTGATGAAGGTGGAAACGAAAATGATTCCGCAGTTCCCAGTACTGTACAAAATCTCCAAAAATCATCAATGCTAAATTGGGTTAGAACTAATCCATTTAAAAATGAAAATATACCCGAAACAATACTACCAGATCCCACTGAAGTTTTAACACCATGGTGAAAAGCATATAGAAAACTCATTTTTTCAACTGTGTGCAGAACGTACTGCACAATTTTATTTACAAAAACACGGAAGGGAACTTAAACCCAAAGTAACTCCTGAAGAAATAAAAAAAAATTTGGGATCTATGCAGTGATGGGTTGTTTAAAATTCCCTCGAATTCATTTATATTGGAGCAGTCGCTTTAAACTTCCTGTAATTGCGGATGCAATTCCAAGAGATAGGTTGTACCTCTTGACAGTCAATCTTCATATGGTGGATGTATGCACGGTAATAGAAGAAATTTAAAAAAATAATCGTCTGTGGAGAGTTCAGCCAATGATCGATTTAGTCAGAAGCTGATGTCGGGAATTAAAAAGAGAATCTGAAGCTGCATTCTCAATAGACGAACAGATGATTCCGTTTCTTGGTCGATGTGCGTTTCGGCAATATGTCAAAGATAAACCAAGACCTGTGGGTTTAAAAAATTTCGTTTTATCAAAACGTTACCGGTTAATAGCTTTGTATTCTTCGACAGATATTTTTCGACGATACCTTTGTCGCTCAAAGTATTTGAGCTATAAATACATGGCACAGGAACTATTATGAACAATCGTTTAAAATCATTTACATTTAAAACAGATAATCAGATGAAAAGAGGCGATTCTGAGCAGGTTGTTAGCAGTGATCAGAAGATATGTATCACTGAATGGAAAGATAATAAATCCATTTTAATGACATCTACGGCTTTTTGCCAAGAACCCACACATTTATTCAAACGATGGGATAAAGCTAGTGCTAGTCGTATAGAGGTTCCATGTCCAAACGTAATTAAAATTTACAACGAAAAGATTGGTGAAGTTGATATCTGCAATCAGATGATGAAGTGTTATAGAACTTTCTTCAAAAATCGCAAATGGACATTCAAGGTAATCCACCATCTATTTGATTTAGCTATTGTTAACAGTTGGATGGAATATCATCGCTACTGCCGAAGTAACAAATACAAATCAAAAGATATTAAAGATTTATTATCCTTTTGCTTAGAACTAGCAGATTATTTGTTATGTGGAACGAAAAGTCCAAATACAGAAAACAGTGACACAGAAGATGAACATAAAGACCCTCGTCCAAAGAAAATAAGATCGTCAAAAAACCTTTATGTTGCAGATTGAAATCCTATAAGAGTAGGTCAAGAGTTTCATGCAGCAAATGTAAAGTTTATCTCTGTATGAGCAAAAATCAAAATTATTTTTTAACTTTCACAACAAATAATGTGTTAAAAATATACTAGTTATTAACATTTGTAATTAATGACAATGTGTATACTTAATATTACTAATAAAGCTTGTAAAATGTTGTAATTTATTTGTTTTGTTTTCAAGGGGGAGTAGTCATACACTCCCAATACTCACAAATGTGTCAGTCACACAATTGTGCATGTCATGTATATACTTCTGGGAAACACAATCGTTAGTATCAATAAAATCTGTCAAAGTGACAGCAAAATTTTGAAAAAAAAAAATAGTATATCTCTTTGTTCTCATATAAATTAAAAAATAGACTAAACAAATTTATATGTCATCGTTACATTGTTTCGGGAGTGTAAGGGTTAGGTGAAGTTTTAGATAAAATAGATCTCAATGTGTTTGTTGTTTTGAATGTTGTTGAAACATTGACTTTATTACCTATCTTAAGTTTTTCTGAAAATCCTTTTATGTATGGTATTGTTATTTTTCTCGTAATATTCGTTGTGTATGCTGTAGGATATCATTCTAAGGTTGTTCTGTTCCATTTATTCCTTTTTTATAAACGATAAAGGATAATCAGTTTAAAAAAACAGATGTTAACAAATGTTTCCCCTCTAAAAATAAATTTTCGTTAGAACATTTAATTTTTGGCTCTATCGTATAAAGTTTAATGATAAAAAAACCAAGTAACAAAAAATAAAATTTGTTGAATTTATTAATATTTGTATTTTGAGAACAATTTCCGAAGTGGAAATTGAAAAGTCAATAAACTCAATTTTAAACTTCCAATTGTGGCTTATTCTCAATAATATAGTACTTGCTTTAAAATTCCACATGGAAATAGCTTCAGAACAATATTAATGATTCTATCTTAAAAGCAAAAATAAACTCTTAAAATATAATTAATTTCGAGCTTCTCGTTCTTACAAAAAAATTAAAATTAGATAAACTATTAAAGATAGCAACGGGTAACAATTTATTTTTAATAAATTCAGCCGGTAAAGCTTCCGAGAAAATTAAAATTCTGACATACTAACGCAGAAATTTAAAAAGGTGTAAAGGTCTATTTACTGACGGAAATTACGCAATTATAATTAGCAGCGTTGGTAAGTTTTGTACACTTTGAGTATAGAAAAATCGCCAACGTTTTCCCATTTTATTTGTGAGTTTTAAAACTAGCGAGGTCTTTAGTGTTACATTTTATTAGGATATATTCAATGCAATATATACTTTGATTTTTTTTAGATATTACCTTTAACCTTTTGTAAAATATGTTACGAAAATATATAGGAGACTCAGAAAATAGATGCATTTGTTTGTGTAAAATTAAAGAGAAAATAAATATAACAGCTTACAAAGCATTAATCCTTCTTTAACCATTCTATTAGAGTCTCCTTGATAATTAATAAAATATATAACAGTAAATTTTCGACTACCAAATGAACTTAAAGAAAGTCGACTGGCATTTATTTAAAGCATATATATCCAAAATCACACCATGGTGAACTGCAGAGTTTAATAAAATTAATAAACAGTACAAAAACTCATTCAATTAAAATAAACATCACGAAACTTCAGAAAATATTGTTGAATATGAAAAATTTAGACCCAAGATAAATATATTACAAAAGCAAGTAGAAAAATACTGGCAAGAATTTCTATCTACTATTACTAGCTCATTGACTTAAACAAATTAAAAAAGAAGACATACCTATTAGATTATGGGAGATTTAAATGCGAAAATTGGTAAAGGGTAAAAGGGTGAATTAATTGGTGATTTTGATCTGGGGACGTAAAATGAAAGATTTAAACTATTTGTAGAGGAAGAAGAATTTGCAATACTAAATACCTACTTTAAACTACCACCAAGACGTTTGTATACTTGGGTCCCTCCACAAGGTCAACCAGGAAACATAATAAGGAATCAAATTTATTACATAATGGTAAACAAAAGATTCTGCAATGGATGCCTATCAGTTAAAAGTTACCTCGGTGCTGACGTATCGTCAGATCATATTCCTGTTATTGGCAAATTTAGGTTTAGATTTAAAAAGGTTACAAAAAAGAATAGTAACAAAAAATGTGTTATGAGAAGACTATAAAAAGGAAACTATATAAAAGACTATATAAAAGAAGACTTATAAAAAAGGAAACAAAGCAGGCAGTCGCAGGGATTCTTTCAGAAATGCTAACATGGAGCAAACATATGATCCAGAAGTATCACTTCAGAATATATGTGAAACTTTTAACAAGATCAGAGAAGAACATCTAATAGAAAATAAAGAGAAGAGAAAAAGTTGGGTGAATGACAATATACTGCAACTTATGGAAGAAAAAAAAAATCAAAGAATAACAAAAGAATTTACAAAAATATTTAAAGATAAGTACGAACCGAAATACGAAAGACCAAAGAAAATTGGTTAAAAACACAATGTAAACAGAGAGAGTTGTTGGAACAAAAACAAGATACATTTAATATGCATAACAAGGTAAAACAAGCAGCTGGTCTTCAAATATTTAACACAGCTAACAAACTGCAAGATTAACATGAGAACGTCATCACAGATAAAAATCAAGAAATATGCATATTGACCAAATACATACAAGAACTCTTCAATGATAATAGGTCCGAACAACCTTTGTCCTACATATGTAACGACCACTTACAAATCACATCAAATGAAGTGGAAAAAGCAATATGACAACTAAAAGATGGCAAAGCTTCTGGACCTGACAATGCATGTGCTGATTTTATAAAGCTATTTAATACGGCCGGTACTCAACGGCCAACAAAAATATTCAACGACATATATTTAAACAGAGTAATACCAGGATCTTGGATAAAGTCAACGTTTCTTGCTCTACCAAAGAAAACAAAAGCCGTATCCAGCAATGATTTCCGGACCATAAGCTTAATAAGCCACATTTAACAATAAACAAATAACAATTATTGGAATAAACACCTGTGATCTAAGAATTATTAGCAATTTTTACTGAAATAAAACATCGTCTATCCGTACAGTCAGGAGAATCCGATGATATCAAAACCAAAAGTGGGGTCCGATAGGGATGTATACTATCACCCTTGCTATTTAACATATACTCTGAGGAAATCTTTCAAGAAGCAGTAGAAGATGTTGAAGCCGGAATTAGAATTAACGGAGAATGTATCAATAACATCAGATACGCGGATGACACGGCGGTATTCGCTGACAGTTATAAAGCCCTCCAGAAGTTAATGAATAGAATCACAGAAGTGAGTCAGAGATATGGACTTTCACTAAACATTAAGAAAACAAAATTTATAATAATTTCTAACAAGGAACAGCAAATTGAAAGAATCAGTGATAATGGTCAACCAATAAAAATATTAGACACACGTAAATCTACCTTGGTACGAATGTCAATGAAAATTGAGACCATTCCCTAGAAATAAAATATAGGACAGAGAAAGCAAGATCTTAATTTTCAAAAATGGCTAAGCTATTCAACTGCCATGATTTATCAGTACCCATAAAAATTAGGTTACTATGATGTTATATCTTTCCTATACTGTTGTTTAGAGTTAAGTCGTGGACTCTCACAGACGCTACCTGTAGGAAAATTGAGGCATTTGAAATGTGGCTTTATCGTAGAATCCTGAAGATATCCTATACTGACCATGTTATCAACTAGGACGTTTTATTAAGAATGCAAAAAGGACAAGAGTTGTTATCCACAAAAAACAGCCAAAATTGAATACCTCGGTCACATTGTAAGGAACAGCGAAAGGTATGGGTTGCTGCAATTAATATTTCAAGAAAAAATAAAAGGAAAACGAGAACCAGGAAGGCGAAGAATTTCCTGGCTGAAAAATGTATGTACGTGGTTCAACACAACAAGCACAAATCTTTTCAAAGCCGCAGGTTGCAAAATACAGATTGCCATAATGGTCGCCAAGATCAAAAACGGATAAGCACTACAAGAAGAAGATTACTAGCTCTATACCTATAAGCACTATATGGAAAAATTTCGGGATTCTCCTGCCGATTAGCACAAAGCTGTGTGTTTACTGTTACTTTAGAACAGCGCCCCATGGGGTAAAACTAACAATTTTATGAAAGTCCCTTTCTTATACAGAAACAAACATTATCATTTAGTATTCATATTGCAAGTTATTGACCAGCCAATTCAAAAACGTTTTTTCATCCTATTCAGTATTATCATTTTCAAACCTCACTTCATTATTTTCTTCAAAATCCGATTCTTCAACAATTTTCAAAAAGTAGAAAAAACATTCCTGCTGCTTTTAATAACTCATAACTAAAGCTCGGATTATAAGCAAAATGCCTTTTTTGCCTATTTTGCCTATTATAATTGATTTTTGCACTTTTTGCCTTTTTTTGTAAATTCCTCCTATTTGTGCCTTTTTAAAATTTCATGGTACTACCCATGATATTCTATTACTAAACCATTCTATAATAAAATTTTGGGTCAATAATAAAATATCAATGGCTTGTATATATATCAGATTTCTAGGAAAATGTACCTGATCGAGACTTAGGGGTAACTATTTGGAAATCCCTAAGCTTTATTAGTTTATTATCAGTTGTACAGTCGGTTACTGTATCAGAGTTGTCACACTCACTACTGTAGTCACAAATTGCTATATCGTAGTTTAGTTTTGTTGCGTATACCGAAAAGCAAAGAACACGTTTTAAAACTTTTTAGACATTTGTGTGAAAAGATGACATCTAAATTAAGGCTATGGATCGCACCTTATTCGGAACTTTCTCTAGAACGAGATGGAGCATTTTGTAAACCATGCGGCAAATTCTCAGATTTCAAGTAGAAAAAAGTACTTTATTGACCAGCATTGTGGAACCCCACTTCATAAACGTAATTTGGAAAAATTAAATTCCTCTAAGTTAGCCCAGATATCTCTGCGGGATAGTTTAAGCAGTTCAAAAAAAGGAGGAAGGCTCATTTAAATTTAATTTATGCCAGATGATGATTGCATCCAACATTCCTCTATTAAAGTTAATAAACCTAGTTTTAAATGCTTTTTCGAAAAATATCTTAATAAATCCTTACCGGACGACAGTACATTGAGAAAAGATACTGTGGAAAAATGATATGTGGAATGTATTTCAAAAATTAAGCTGGAGTTAAAGGGCAATTTTTTGTATATTATCGTGGATGAAACGACAGATGTATGCGGCAGGTATATAGCTAATTTAATGATTGGAATTTTGAACGAAAACTTTGCCAGAAAACCTTATTTAGTTGCCGTTACAAAATTGGAAAAACAAACAATTTAACAATAAGTCGATTTATACAAGATAGTTTAACAAACCTCTTTTTACCCAACGCTATACCAGTGAATAAAATAGTTTTAATGCTTTCAGATGCTGCGGCATATATGTTAAAAGCTGCTGTTAACTTAAAGATTTTTTATCCTAATTTAACTCATTGCACTTGTGTAGCCCACGGGGTAAATAGAATTGCTGAAGAAATAAGAAATCTGTTTTCGTAAGTTAATAATTTTATAAATTTTATGAAAAAATTTTTTGTAAAGGCTCCGTTGAGGGTGCAAATATATAAAGAAAGACTTCCCGGTGTCCGTTTGCCACCTAAACCAGTAAATACAAGGTGAAGAACCTGGCTCGAAGCAGTTTTTTTTACTTTGAACACTGCAATGAAATAGAATTAGTTATGTCAGAATTTGATGACGATATTTCCGAAGCCATTCGAGAAGCAAAAAAAATTCTAAAAAAATTCCAAATTGAAACAGGATCTCGCTTATATCAATGACAACTATAAATTATTAGTTACCACAATTACCTTATTAGAAAAACAAGAGATAAATTTATGTGAGTCAGTAAAATTAATAGATAATTTAAAGACGAAAATTAAATCGGCACCTGGAAGTAACGGTCAATTAATTTAAAAAAAAAAAAATGAAATATGTTTTCGACAAGAATGAAGGTTTTTCGTTTTTATCTAATGTTGCTAAAGTTTTGAATGGGACATTTTCCGAGGAATTTCAAATTATGCCAGATTTATTATCCGCTCTAAAATATGCTCCAATTAGATCTGTCGATGTCGAACGTTCGTTTTCAATGTACAAATTAATTTTAAGTGATCGAAGACATAGTTTTAAGACCGAAAATATTGAAAAACATTTAGTTCTTTCTATTAATGATAAAATTTTAAATGGTAACAATGTTTAATTATTAATTTACAGTTATTTAGTTACTAGTTTATTTATACTAATGCTATGATTATGATGTGTAAATATACCTGCCTTAAGTTATTATTACGTTAATTCACTTTGTACAATAAATAATAAGTTATATTCCTTTATTGTCTATATTTTGCCTAAACGTTAATATTCCTGCCTTTTTTAATAAAAATCTTTGCCTATATAGGCGCCTTTTTCTTCAATTTTTGTTGCCTATAAATTCGAGCTTTTTCTCATAACACTGAAATATGTTATTGTAATTTTCTATTTAAGAAAGGTTATATACTATAGATTATCTTAGAATGTTCAAAGAAAAGCTTCCATATGAAACAGTTTACACAACTAATCGAAGCGGACCTATCAGACTTTTGCAATGGATAAATACAGAAAAATTAGAAACTAACAGACGATAAACATGATAACCGCATATTTTACGCCGCCACTGAATTAAAAAAGATAAAAACAGCTCGAGTTTTGAGAAGATAAAAATAATTTTAAATTGTTTCGACTGATCTTCATTTAAATCAAGAGTAACAGAAGCTTATAAAGAATAATATTAAAATTTGTAATATTGTATTTAATAAATCAACGCTGGTCACAGTGGTCACCGTTATTTTTCAGACATATAAATTATTTGCATGGCTACACCAAGCCCACGTCTATTGTTCCCAGAACTGTATTTTGCATTCCAAAGTTACCAAGCGAACTTTTTGTTATCGTTACCTGGGGACAACAGCTTTTGTCCGAAGGTTTTAAAATTCTACCGTATCGATTTTGTTTTGCTGGTAGCCACAACTTTAGCATAATATTTCACACTGTAATGTAACTGTTTGTTATAAAGCTTGGTCGATGAAAAAGCTTTACAATCTGTTGGACATCTGTAATTTTATCAATTTACAAAACAAGTCGAAAAGGGAGAAATAACGAACAATTAAAAATATGTTAGAAATAAAAAAAAATAAATTTAAGAAGAAAATAAAAAATATCTGCAATAGGAAAAATATAAGAAAATGTTGTACATAAAAAACAATAAATACAATTTTAGTTAGTAAAGAGAGTCGACTCATAAAGAGTTAGTAGAGAGAGTCGACTCATAAACTAACAAAAATAATTTCACGATTAACTAACGGATACTTCCTATACATTTAAGCAGCATCCATTCACTTAAATTTTAACCGGTAACGTCTGTGAAATTGATTGGTTTTAAAAGTTCTTAGTAAATTAATTAGATCTATATGTAGATACTAAACATGAGACTTTCAATATGCATAAAAGTATTAAATAAGCAACCGGATTGTTCTAAGTTAATGACGGTGATGTCAGGTTCTTTTCAATGTTAAGTTGCTATGGGAGAAAAAAAAAACGCATCTGGTACTCAGTTTACTCTGATCTTTAATTATATTCTTTTCAAATATCAAAGTCTGTTTTTCCAATCAAACACATAATTGCTTATTCAGAATCAGTGTCTCAATAATTAGCATTATTCATATTTACAAAAATCACTTACTCGATATTATTCAGAGTGGCCCAAAAGTCTGGAAACGGCCAGTTATCTCGTATCTATTTTGTTATACGTAAATTCCATATTTGATATTTGCAATGTTGCCAGATTTGCCGTTTCTCCTATATTATTAGTAAAACTTTTAGTTTTTCAAATTCATTACCCTGCATATTTAGTCATTATTGGAATCTCCTATTCAATACGAGTTCAACCATATGTAACAGTTATGATTTTATGTAGTCTAAGAGGTAATAAATACATAAAACAGAAGTCTGGCAACGCCTAATTGTCTCAATAGATTTTTTAATGCTAACTATTTTCAACTACATTAAAACGTAACAATTGATAGATACCATTTTTTTAACGTAATGGTTACTTTATCAAGTGTTCTAAAATGTGCTCCATTTGTGAGTTGACAGTACCCTAATTGATGGTATAATGCGTTAACCACATTTCTCCATGATTGTCTAGAAATTATTCGAGATTCATCGATAATTCGTGGCCTTAGCTCTGTAAGACTTTCTGGTTTAGTTTTGTAAACTGAATTTTTCAAGTATCCCAAATAAAAATAATCTTTAGGATTGAAATCAGGTGAACATGGACGCCATTCAATTCTACCTCGTCTACCAATCCATCGTCCGGGAAATATCTCATCTAAATAACGCCGAACTTTTACAACAAAATGAGCTGGACCTCTATCTTGCTGAAACCATATCTGAATGGCCTTAAACAAACTTCTCCGTGTATGTACAATTTCATTTCTAAGTATCATTTCGTAAGTATCTGACGTTAAATTTCTTTCTATAACAAATGGCCTAATTAACTGAGTAAATACTATACTTAGGTATAGTATACATTTAATTTTTGGGGCCTTTAAGTATGGTTTTCATGCATCCAGTTTGTTTTTGTACCGTCGCCTTTTGAATAGGATAACGGTTTGGGAAAGTATCATTAAACAAGTTGGCTACTTTACGATAAGATTTTTTTCTGTCACCGTACCCTCTCATCACTACAATAGTAATTAAAAAAACATACAGAAGATAAAACACTTCACCATTGTATTTAGGTATATAAAAAAAATATAGTTAAAACTTTTACAAGTGTCGTCAAAATTTAAACAGTAGCAGCATAACGGTTTCGATCTAATCAGATCATCTTCAGTGCCTTATGTACTTGAAGCTAACAATAAAATTTTAGGCTATGACATCCATATATGGGTTTACATCTTTCCAAATATAAATTATATGTTGACTCTAGGTCGATGACAATGGATAAATTTAATACTTGAGGAGCTACATGTCTCTCTGCTCGGTTTTTAACACGTGGTTCTTGTCAGTTAAGACGACACAGACCAACTCGCTAGCAACGAATTTGTTGTAAGTTTATTAAAATCTACATATTTTGCACTGTTTTATGTATTTAAGATCTTCCAGACTACATAAAATCATAAGTGTTACTTATGTTTGAACTCGTATTGAATAGGAGATACCAATAATGATTAAATATACAGGGTGATGAATTTGAAAAACCAAAGTTACATATAGTTATATGATATAATTATAATAAATATAAATATATTAATAATTTCAATTATTACACCGCAAATTTATATAATGATAATCGGCCCATACATTTCAGCGCAAGAGGAATTTTCAGCGCAAAATATATCTATATAATAGGCTAGAATGACAAGTCGAACTGTTTGTCCAGTATGGTAACTACGCCACCTATGAAAGAAATCTTAACTACTAACATCTGACACTTCAATCATATTTTGTTCTTGAAACGATACGATTGATTTATTGCTTATTCATTCTACAAACTGATGATTTCGATATTCTTAATCGGAAATTTTACTATTTCACAGTAATTATTTTTTTCGGAAAATTGCTAAAAATATAGGTTATTGTTTGTAATTGTAAGGCAAGGTCAATGATGTACAATATATGTTTATTTATATGTTTGTTTATATGTCATTGAGTAAGTAAATAAAGTTAAATAAAATTAAATAAAATTGAATAAAATTAAATAAAATGAAATAAAATGAAATAAAATTAAATAAAATTAAATAAAATTAAATAAAATTAAATAAAATTAAATAAAATTAAATAAAATTAAATAAAATTAGTATAAGTATATAGTAATTAAATAAAGTTAAATGAAATAAAATTAAGTAAAATCTATACCCGTAAAAGGACCGCTATACCATTTCGCTTCAGTTCCCATGTAAAATCCCGTAAGAAAATGCTAAATGTTAAATATGCTTATTTTTTAAGCATGTTGTGGTGGGGGTAAAATAGTTCGTCGGATCGTGATCTATGCTACATCATTGGAAAGAAGAGGGGTAGTGAATATGTTGAGACAGAAAAACACACATTGCGGCATTGCCAAAATGTATTACATTACCTCCTTTGTTATTGGTCCCATTGCAGCGTGTGATGCGCTAAATGAAAGGAAAGGTTATAACGAATATATTAAGATAGAAAACGGTAAAAAGGTATTAAATTAAGGTAAACAGAATTAGAAAAGGAAAGGCTAAGGTTCATTCTGCTAATTTTTTGAGCGTTTTGTGGTGAGGGTAGAATAGTGCGTCGGTCGAATATGCATTACATCATATTTGCTTTGTTATGGGTTCGATTGGAGCGTGTGATACGTTAAATAAAAGAGACAGATATTATGAAAATAGGATAGAAAAACAAAGGCGACTATCAAAAGGACACAACAGAGTGTCTTCATTATTATTGAATGTA